>NC_141697.1:234549790-234604790 GCF_964263255.1 Lissotriton vulgaris | reverse complement strand
CGTTTAAAATTCGTATTGCCAACGCGTTTCAGGGCTTGACGCCCCTTCTTCTTGGGCAGAGAAAGCACGAAATGACGCCTGCATTGCTGATTAACCAACTTTTATTCACAACCTTCCCCTCTACTGGGCGTGTCCGCATATCACATGCCCCTGGTGCATCATGGGGAATGAAGTTCGTCATGCAGGTATGTAATTTTCCTTTGAGTAAGTTCATTTCTGTGTTCCCATTTCATTCCATACAGTCATTAATCCTCTAAGTGAGTTTGCAGATGGAAACAGGTAGGCTCTGTCAGCACTTTGAAAACGGTGCAGCGCTGTCATGAAGTTCCGACAGCAGCCCACTCGCTGTTGATTGGCGTATTCTCCAGCTCGCAGTGGTGCCTCTCCCCGCGGCCAGGCAGCCGCGTGTATGTGTTTAAGCAAAGTGAATAAAAGTTGGTTAATCAGCAATGCAGGCGTCATTTCGTGCTTTCTCTGCCCAAGAAGAAGGGGCGTCAAGCCCTGAAACGCGTTGGCAATACGAATTTTAAACGGATGAAAATCGGAGGCTGCACTAAGAGAGCTGGAAAGCTGGAAATGGTTGAGTGCTCTTCCAAGCTCCAGGGCACTTTGCTTAAACACATACACGCGGCTGCCTGGCCGCGGGGAGAGGCACCACTGCGAGCTGGAGAATACGCCAATCAACAGCGAGTGGGCTGCTGTCGGAACTTCATGACAGCGCTGCACCGTTTTCAAAGTGCTGACAGAGCCTACCTGTTTCCATCTGCAAACTCACTTAGAGGATTAATGACTGTATGGAATGAAATGGGAACACAGAAATGAACTTACTCAAAGGAAAATTACATACCTGCATGACGAACTTCATTCCCCATGATGCACCAGGGGCATGTGATATGCGGACACGCCCAGTAGAGGGGAAGGTTGTGAATAAAAGTTGGTTAATCAGCAATGCAGGCGTCATTTCGTGCTTTCTCTGCCCAAGAAGAAGGGGCGTCAAGCCCTGAAACGCGTTGGCAATACGAATTTTAAACGGATGAAAATCGGAGGCTGCACTAAGAGAGCTGGAAGGCTGGAAATGGTTGAGTGCTCTTCCAAGCTCCAGGGCACTTTGCTTAAACACATACACGCGGCTGCCTGGCCGCGGGGAGAGGCACCACTGCGAGCTGGAGAATACGCCAATCAACAGCGAGTGGGCTGCTGTCGGAACTTCATGACAGCGCTGCACCGTTTTCAAAGTGCTGACAGAGCCTACCTGTTTCCATCTGCAAACTCACTTAGAGGATTAATGACTGTATGGAATGAAATGGGAACACAGAAATGAACTTACTCAAAGGAAAATTACATACCTGCATGACGAACCTCATTCCCCATGATGCACCAGGGGCATGTGATATGCGGACACGCCCAGTAGAGGGGAAGGTTGTGAATAAAAGTTGGTTAATCAGCAATGCAGGCGTCATTTCGTGCTTTCTCTGCCCAAGAAGAAGGGGCGTCAAGCCCTGAAACGCGTTGGCAATACGAATTTTAAACGGATGAAAATCGGAGGCTGCACTAAGAGAGCTGGAAAGCTGGAAATGGTTGAGTGCTCTTCCAAGCTCCAGGGCACTTTGCTTAAACACATACACGCGGCTGCCTGGCCACGGGGAGAGGCACCACTGCGAGCTGGAGAATACGCCAATCAACAGCGAGTGGGCTGCTGTCGGAACTTCATGACAGCGCTGCACCGTTTTCAAAGTGCTGACAGAGCCTACCTGTTTCCATCTGCAAACTCACTTAGAGGATTAATGACTGTATGGAATGAAATGGGAACACAGAAATGAACTTACTCAAAGGAAAATTACATACCTGCATGACGAACTTCATTCCCCATGATGCACCAGGGGCATGTGATATGCGGACACGCCCAGTAGAGGGGAAGGTTGTGAATAAAAGTTGGTTAATCAGCAATGCAGGCGTCATTTCGTGCTTTCTCTGCCCAAGAAGAAGGGGCGTCAAGCCCTGAAACGCGTTGGCAATACGAATTTTAAACGGATGAAAATCGCAGGCTGCACTAAGAGAGCTGGAAAGCTGGAAATGGTTGAGTGCTCTTCCAAGCTCCAGGGCACTTTGCTTAAACACATACACGTGGCTGCCTGGCCGCGGGGAGAGGCACCACTGCGAGCTGGAGAATACGCCAATCAACAGCGAGTGGGCTGCTGTCGGAACTTCATGACAGCGCTGCACCGTTTTCAAAGTGCTGACAGAGCCTACCTGTTTCCATCTGCAAACTCACTTAGAGGATTAATGACTGTATGGAATGAAATGGGAACACAGAAATGAACTTACTCAAAGGAAAATTACATACCTGCATGACGAACTTCATTCCCCATGATGCACCAGGTGCATGTGATATGCGGACACGCCCAGTAGAGGGGAAGGTTGTGAATAAAAGTTGGTTAATCAGCAATGCAGGCGTCATTTCGTGCTTTCTCTGCCCAAGAAGAAGGGGCGTCAAGCCCTGAAACGCGTTGGCAATACGAATTTTAAACGGATGAAAATCGGAGGCTGCACTAAGAGAGCTGGAAAGCTGGAAATGGTTGAGTGCTCTTCCAAGCTCCAGGGCACTTTGCTTAAACACATACACGCGGCTGCCTGGCCGCGGGGAGAGGCACCACTGCGAGCTGGAGAATACGCCAATCAACAGCGAGTGGGCTGCTGTCGGAACTTCATGACAGCGCTGCACCGTTTTCAAAGTGCTGAAGGAGCCTACCTGTTTCCATCTGCAAACTCACTTAGAGGATTAATGACTGTATGGAATGAAATGGGAACACAGAAATGAACTTACTCAAAGGAAAATTACATACCTGCATGACGAACTTCATTCCCCATGATGCACCAGGGGCATGTGATATGCGGACACGCCCAGTAGAGGGGAAGGTTGTGAATAAAAGTTGGTTAATCAGCAATGCAGGCGTCATTTCGTGCTTTCTCTGCCCAAGAAGAAGGGGCGTCAAGCCCTGAAACGCGTTGGCAATACGAATTTTAAACGGATGAAAATCGGAGGCTGCACTAAGAGAGCTGGAAAGCTGGAAATGGTTGAGTGCTCTTCCAAGCTCCAGGGCACTTTGCTTAAACACATACACGCGGCTGCCTGGCCGCGGGGAGAGGCACCACTGCGAGCTGGAGAATACGCCAATCAACAGCGAGTGGGCTGCTGTCGGAACTTCATGACAGCGCTGCACCGTTTTCAAAGTGCTGACAGAGCCTACCTGTTTCCATCTGCAAACTCACTTAGAGGATTAATGACTGTATGGAATGAAATGGGAACACAGAAATGAACTTACTCAAAGGAAAATTACATACCTGCATGACGAACTTCATTCCCCATGATGCACCAGGGGCATGTGATATGCGGACACGCCCAGTAGAGGGGAAGGTTGTGAATAAAAGTTGGTTAATCAGCAATGCAGGCGTCATTTCGTGCTTTCTCTGCCCAAGAAGAAGGGGCGTCAAGCCCTGAAACGCGTTGGCAATACGAATTTTAAACGGATGAAAATCGGAGGCTGCACTAAGAGAGCTGGAAAGCTGGAAATGGTTGAGTGCTCTTCCAAGCTCCAGGGCACTTTGCTTAAAAAAAAAATATATATATATATATATATATATATATGTATATATATATATATTCATACAATCACAGAAAAACCGTAGGTTTCAGGCACGTTATAGTTAGAGATTAGCATTTAAAAAACCTTAGAAATTCACTAAAAAAACATACATTTCAGGGACGTTATAGTTAGTTGAACATTTGACTCATATAAAACCAGAGAAATGTGCCTGTTATAGTTAGTTGAGCTGACTATAACTTGCGCGCCCGCAATGCATTGCTGATGATGTCACATATTACATCACTCATGACATGGTCAGTGACATCACTGATGACAGCACTGATGACATCTCAAATGACATCACTCATGATATCACTCATGACATAAGTTTAAAATGTTTTATATATATATGCCAAGGTGTATTGAAGAATGAATACATTTACAAGTGCCTAAAGGAATTATTTTGTAGGTGCGTAACTGACTGTATAAGTGAGTGATTGAACATGTCTTACTGAATACATGGGTTAGTGACTAAAGTGAGTGAACGTCTGTACTAGTCTCTCCATTGGTGTGTAAGCAACTGCATGGGTTGTTGAATAGCTACATGGGTGTCTATATAGGTAATTGATTTGTTGTCTGAGTGTCTGTATGGGTCCCTGAGTGTCTCTATGGGTGGGTGGGTGTATGAGTCTGTGCATAGATGTCTGAGTGGGTGATTCAGTGGTTATATGGATTAAAAAGTGCATCTGGGAAGGGCTGTATAGGTGAGTAAGTGTGTCTATGGGTGTGTTGGTGAGTGAACGTGAGTGTAACATCATATACGCATGAAGTTAACACAACTGCTACTTTGGTATCCGACGGTACGCAGTACCAAGCCACACATTACGTCATGTACGTATGGGATCGCGCCCGCTGCGCGTTGCGTATGCGACGAGTACACGCTGCCAGGCCCTGTGTTATGTCACAGGCGATAAGTGTTGCACCGGGTACGCCATTCCCTCATTTTTTTGTCTCAAAATTATATCTAAATAACTTTAAACATTATATGAGAGCAAACGGTAATCTAAAATATTTTAAACATTTATATATTTCTAACTGTAATAAACTTATATTATGATAAATATATTTTGCCAAAATCGCGTCGGGTGCGGCCTCCTTGCACGCTCGGTGCACGATTGCCATGTGACCTTAAAAAAAAGCATTTGATTGCTTCATAACATTTCCCATTGTAACAGTTGGACGACCCCACCCATTTCATTCAGTCTCTCTACAGCTTTTGATGAGAGACGCCTCTTCTGCTTAGAAAGCTTTTTTGAAAAGTGTTTTCCTGTATACACATCTTATACTACACACAACATGCAACTATCATCTTGATCAATATTGATGGTCTGTACATTAGCCTTCCACGTGTGATTGCCATGCATCTCAAATGTTCCATCAAAAAACAAATATGTGTTACACAATGCCCCTGGTATGTGCGTTGAGGAAATAGAAATTTTACGTGGCCAATGTGTCCCCTACTTGTACCCCACGTTTAGTGTATGTGCATGTCTCCTATGCATTTTCCCTCTCATGCCTGTAATAATAATGCCTCTGCTTTTCCGTCCCACATTAGAATGTCAGTTACCAAGCCTTCCATGAAAGAAATGTTAATTCTGCACTGAGGCCTATGTTGCCAATGTATTTACATGGTGCACGTTTAAAAGTCGAAATGAACCCGTTTTGTGGCTCAGCCTGAGCCAGGACCTGAATTTAGGCTCCATGCCTCCAGACACTCTGAAAGCTGCAGCTCAGCTATGTATCCCTGACCTCTCGCATACTTCTGGCTCAGCCGAGAGGGGCTCAGTCCGGCCTGCCAAGACAGTATTTTGCACACAGTTATCTGCTTGCTCCACAGAATCACATTCCTGCCTAGTGAAAAAGGTAAACAGAACCCGTCTACAGATATAGAGCCTAGCCTTCCTGTCTCCGTTTAAGTGATTTACAGAGCTCGCTTCCATAGAAGGCCCATGGCCCCCACGCAATGCACGAAGAAATATATGCACACACTGGCTCTTGGTGATGAGAAACCTTTGCTCCAGCGACTTTTACTTCAGACAATACATCCTCCAAACTTAAGATATCAGATAATATCAGATGTGCAGGTCGTCCTGACACTCAAGGCTTCTCTACTAGACCGAAAGTCAGCTCCCTCCAGCTTCCCCCAGTTACACGTCAATTGCACGTCATGACCAAGTCGCGCACACAAGTAGGGCAAAGGTTCCAACTGGCCATGCAGACCCCCTCCATGTATCCACCCACCTATGACTTACCTATGACTCCTCAAGTGAACGCCCTCATGTACGCCTTCTTACACGCCCTCTTGCACACCCACATGCTCTTATCTCTCTTTTTCTCTTGCTCTGCCTGGAGCGCTCCGCCTTCTCTATGCAATGCAATGTATGTTTAATGTATAAATATTGTACTCTGTGAATAAAGAAGAAGAGACCCTTCCTGAACCTTAGTGGTGATGGAACCCGATTCTCCCTTAACTCGAGTTACTGAAATAAAGCCCTTTTGAATCGGACACCACGGACTCTGCCCCTCATTATATGCATGACCCTTTGTTTAAGTATAGAAACTCCGACAGGGTAATATTTAATTTACCACATAATCTGGCGCCCGAATAGGGACAAATCCCCTTCCCCACGTGCCGGTGATGTATGTCCAGCCCTTGCCCCCTTCTACAGCTGTGACGGACTCCAAAGTGTACACGCCAGCGGGACTTCCTGCTTACTCCCTCAGGCCCACGGAGGAGACGGACTGCGACCAGGCATCCACACGAGGCGGTGAGGATTGCGGATCATCACAACCAGAGTCCAAGCCGTGAGAGAGCAAGGTCCGAGGTTTCCAGAGGCCCACCTGTTCCGAAGCGCATGCGTAGTATCAAGTATCAAGTATCAAGTTTCCGAGGCCTTCAAGTTCTGCTTCCCGGTGAGTACCGCTATTGGGAATGCATAAAGTTCAAGACGGGTTCATTTATTTGAGCTCGGTAAAGACGTGTTCGTTCGCACGAGCACGGTAAAGACGGGTCCATTTCGGTGGGCACGGTAAAGACGTGTCTCTTTATGAGACCGGTATGGTTGTACTGTATTTCAGTGCATAAAGTTAACTGTTTTCAAGTACATGTTTAACTCCATGTATCAGGTTAGACTGTATCTGTTTTATTGTTTTAGTGTTTTAGTGTGAATGATTGTTTCAGTCAGTCTATTTTTGTGTATGTTGTGTTTTAGTTAAGTTGGTTTCAACATGCCACTGTTTTCGAAATTACGTCAGATAGGGACCAGGAAAGGCATACTCGAAGAGTCAGTTCCCATCCCGCCTAGAGACACACCTGGTCATTTTATGTATAATAAGCACGGGCTAGATGCCATATTGTATTTAGATCTATGGGTAGATTACACGAAGGATTTAGAGGAAAAGTACAGATGGCCTGCCTCAGGAACGTGGGATTCTGAATGCATAATGAGAGTAGAGGAAGCGCTATTGAAAAAGAAAGCAAGACCCTCTCAGAAAGACGCCATTGAGTTATGGCGTAAAGAGTCACATAGGAGATCAGAGAAAGAATTCCACCAAGCAGATAGAAGTAAACAGGAAGCGGAAAAAGCCAAAGAAAAAGAACTGCGGGAGGAGGGGGAACGGGTCAAGGCAGAACAGGCTGACAGAGAAAGGAATGCCCTCGTTGCTGGTATTTATCCCGTCCTCTCAGAAGAACTAGCTGGAGTAACCGCCTCAGAAAGACCCCGTAGGTCGGGTACTCCACCACCTGTACCCTTTAGAGTACGTAGAACAAAGCCGACAGCCTCTGAGGCTTTTATTTCCTCCTAGCTAGAGGAGCCCACACCAGAATACGTAAACGCAGATTTTCCTCCGCCCCCAACAGCGGATCAGCTCCAACAGTTCCAGCAGACCGGGCAAGACGACGTAGGGCCCGGGGTGTAGTGTAGTTCCTAGTTTCCCACTAGGCCCTGCGCATTGGAATAACATAAACAGTAGTATCGACGTGGAACTGCGGATATTCCAGGCCTCCACTGACTATGCTAAACTTAATTGGGTTGTGTTACCAACTAGCTCAGAGGTCACTGGAAACTTTCTTCTCTGCATAGGAAGTGATCAGCTTCCCTGGCACAGACAAGAAGGGATTCAGTTTTCCAACAACCGTGCAACATGACAACTTTGCTCCTCAGATCAAGAGTCAATCTCTAGAGTCGTGTGAAACAATAGACATGTATTTCACTCAGTCAGTCTAGTGCAGTTTACTTTCACAAGATGTAGAGAATAGAGAGACGGGCGTTTGTCAATCAAGGGTTAACATTTATTGAACAGTCTTTCTTCTCATACAAGAGAAATGTATTGCCACAATTGCAAGACTTGTTATTATAAAAAGTACGTACAGTAAGATAAGGATTGCAAAATAGAACTGTAAAAGCATTGATATGGTTTCTTAGCCATACAATAGTTTAAAAGTAATAAAACATATATACAGTCATATATACATTAGGCTAACATACTCAACTGGTGCTTCTAACTAAGCCTACCCCAGTGTGCCTGACCTAAGCCTAACACGTGGAAGGGGAGTAAGTAAGTAGCTTTAAGTTAAGTTGGTTTTGCCAAGGTTTGTTTCAAGAATTCTCGTCTAAGGGTTTAGTCAACACCATACCTCTGAATAGAATGATGGAGGATTGGTATCTCCTTCAGGGATCACTCTCGATATCCCAGTCACCCGCGAGGGCAGACCGGAAACGCCGGAGCTGGATTTCTCTGCACGAGAAAGGCAGCGGGTCTCTTCAGCGCGTCGAGGAAGGAGGGGGGACAGCGTCCGCGGGCAGCTGGAATCTGCTGGATGTCTTCGCAGAGGGACGGCTGTTCAGCTCCTAAGCTTACTGTACCATCGTTCACGCTTTAGCAGCGATAATGGTATCAGCAGCTTCACCACCAAGGGGACAGCAGGCTGCAGCGACAGAGTGCTAGATTTACCAACACGGGGTCTTGCAGGCAGCTGGCATCAGCAACAGTAGCTCTCCATTGCTTAAGGCAACGTTGGTAATATTTATACCTGACAGGTGCCGGGTTTGACGCAAGTTTGCTGGACATAAGACGTCAATTAAAGATGTCACTAGGAAGTGATAGTTATCAGTTGCTCATTAGAGTTCCATTACTAATCAAAACACAGCAAGCGGGGATTTCCAGGTTTGCGGAGTTTTTATCTTGTTGAAGAACTCGGAGTGTTATCTAGGAATATCAGATAGTGACTACTGCTCTGTCATTGCACTAATTGGTCGCAAAGGAAGTGGCAGAGAGAACTATGCTGGAATGTGGCTCTGTTCGTGTGAGGCCAGAGATGACTTTTCAGAAAATCGCACTTGAACGGTTATGCCAATATAGGGAATAAATGGATTTATAGCCGAATAGGGGCATAAGGTCACAGTATCGATCAGGAACCTAGATAAACACGCAACACCCACTCCACGGGTTAATGTCCATCAAAATTACTAAAACTAAGCAAGTAGATGCATGTGTAACATTGCCCACCCCAAAATACATAAATGCATTCGAAATAGGCGTACTTGAAATACATGAAATTTAGGTGCTGTACGTTATTTAAAGCATAGAAATCATTCAAAAATTATTGCATTTGAAATCAATGAACGATTATGCATAAAGAATTACACATGAAGTATCTCTGACAGAAGAAAAGCGAGATAAATCATCACATAAAAATGCATTGTAATAACATGTGCTAGAGGCTGGTGTAATATTGTTATGTCTCTAGATGTGTTTAGAAATAGAAGTGTGAAGCTTCTGTTCTCTAAGAATAGTTTTTACGTTAAGCAAAGAATTGTTCGTGCCAAAAAAAGAGTCAATATTAGAAAAATTGTCCAAATTAAAAAAAAAAATTTTAATGCTTGAACGGGGAAACATAGAGTTCCAAAGCTTTTTTGCAGTTTTTGTTGATCAAAACTGAAGGCCGAATTCAGAGTTCATGGGAACGCTGTGTGTCGGAAAGCTTCTCCAAAAGTTATTGTTTCTGTACGGGTGAGAACATCGTATCAGACAGGCTCTCAAAGAATTGGTCTACAAATTCAGGTGACAGTTCAACCAAATTAGATAGCGCTGTAACTTGGCAGGTGTGAGAATGATTGCTGTCATCGTAGTCAGGAGCAGCAATGCTCACAGAAGGCCGTACCTGGGTGATGTTGCTTTTGTCACTTGCTCCACTGTTACCACCTAGTCGTAGCACAGGAGTCTCAACGAATGCTGTCATCAGGATTGGTAGCCGCTGGGGACAACACAATGTGTGAGCCGTTATTGGACTGAGCAAAGTATCGACGTCCGTTGGTACTGCTGATGGAAGTGAAAGACAGATGTCCAACACGCATTCATCGCCGCATAGCATACATCTTAGTACCGGTAAGATACAGTTCTGCCATATAGGTCTGAATGAAAGGAACCAGGTCATGTTTAGATCTCTCAGCCTGGCCAATCCAAGGACGTTAGTTATCCTGTCCCGGTAGCGCATTGCTAGGATTGTCTCTTCCATTCCCATGGGAGCTATGTCTGAGTCGAGGCTTGCCATAACGAAGCAGGAGGGTCAAAAATAGAATCCCTGCTACAAGTCCCAAAAATAATGGTATCCCTCCAAAAACAGAGTGCACAAAATTAGGAACGATTCCCAAAATTGCCTGGAAGGGTGTTAGCAGTCCCGAAAAGACTGTCTTAAATATGCCTGGGATGCTTGTTGTACTAGACATGTTAAGGAGTTGGCTTAACATTTCTACGAAATGCACGGGGCAATTTGTTGATAAAAGGTCATGAACTTCAGTAGCTGTCCTTGCAACTAGAAGATCATACGTCTCTTTAGATGACGTTATAGGCACTGTTGTCTGTAAAAGTACAGATTTCATTTTGCTTAATGTATCAATTCGTATAGAATAGAGATTCAGACGAGGCCAGATGGGAGTCACTATGTCTGCAGGCCCACTCGGAAACAATGCTTGCATACAGCATTTGACCATGGATGTTACTTCTACTAGATAACTTTTCCCTGGCACGAGGCCACAACATCTGTGATCCATTCTAAGAATGTAACTCCCGTTCGAAAGTTGCATAAAGAAGGGCTCTATCTGAGTTGCAGGTGTGACTAGCTGGTGGCATGAAAGGTTGTTAGAATTTCCATCACATGCTCCGTGTAAATTAATACCCTGACACAAAAGTATACTGCTTAGTGAATGTTTACAGTTGTCACCACTAAGAAATACATTTTTGTTGCTGTCACTATAGCAAGAATGAGTGTATGGTAATTTCCATTCAGATTTTACATATCCTTTACCCAATTGTTCATACTGGCCAGCAGGTATGTACTCAAGGCACTTTTTAAATCGGAAAGTTGTTATCGGAATTGTGATAATCCTGTGTATTATCCATTCAATGACAGGACTTTCTGACATTGTCAATGGTAATCTCTCGAGTTTTTCGATGCTCAGGATTGTATAGTCTGCTCCTTTCTGTGCCAAACTGATCTGTTTATCAGTAAGGTTAAAACTGGAAAATAATGACGTCGTGTTGATTAAACGCCAAGGCACATAGCCTGAACGAAGATTTTGCAGCGTCCAGCCTAATTCTATAATAGAGCGTAATTGAGACTGGCCATGTTGTAACATAAGCAAATCTCTGTCTATCACATCAAAGGCAGAGGATACAATATTGTCCAACGAATATATTCTGGAAGACAGAGTCATTAACCCATTGTCTACTACAGAAAGTGATTTTTCCAAATTAATACGATCAATTTCTCGTATTTTTTCAGCAGTTTCAATTTGCTTTACTTTCCAAGCCTCGTTGTAAGCAGCATAGATACTGGTCGCTATGAAACGCTTTTGACGCTGTTTGCGTGGTCCAAGAATGAAATCGCGCAAATCAGCACCATCTTTTAATAAAGACAAGTGTTGCTTAATTTCAGCCAGTGTGGATGATGTTAGCCATTCAAGGCAGAGCTTCCCTACACTGTATGTTGTTATACTCCCTGGATGTTGTCTCTGGGAGTATCTAGGGTCTAATCTGGTAATTTTTAACCCCTGTGTTTTATTCAGGAATCTATCTTGACAGCTATTTGTGTCTGTAGGCCAGATTAACCACTTTTTCCAATCAGGATGTGTTCTGTTGAAATGTAAAATTTGTGACACGTCTAACTCAATATCTGTGGTTGCATTCTCAGGTATTGGCTTTGGTATAGACGGTGTTTTAAGGTCTTTGTTCTTAGCTAGTCCAAGACAAGATGTTTGGTGTATTGTGTCATTTAAAAACAACATTTGTTCTGGTATCATGCAGGTTCTAAATAGTGCTTCAATGCCTTGCACCTGCCAATCTTTTGTACCCCAAATTGTTTTCGTTTCAATATTATTTTTCCAATAATCAAAACCAAATGTCATCATTTTGTCATAAAATGCTTCTGAATATATCAATTTAGAATTTGTCAGCATTGTTTTCATTCCTGTTTTATCTAACAGTTTGTAATAAAACGTTTCTGCATCACTGGTGTTAAACCCTGAGAAGTATTTGAATTTCTCAAAAAATGCTTTAGAACTGCTTTTAGGTGGTGTAGAACAATGTTCCCATTGATTATACATAAAAACATTTCTAGGCTGTGCAGAATTATGCAAGTAGTGATCCCCATAGTGGGTGTAACAGAATAACTGCTCATAACTAGATGAACCTTGTAAATAATCATGATCTGTGAATCTAGCTGACATTACTAAATCAGACATCATGTCATTAAAACTGTTAAAGTCCCAATCATCAGAGAATGTACTAGGTGTCACAAAGTCACTTAAGGAAACCTTTAGTTGATGAGGATACTTCAGGATTTCGACCGGACCATAGATCTCATAGTCTGTTTTCTCCCATACTACCCCACCAGGTATTGGAATTGCTGTGACATTTACTGTTGACAGTTCTCTTTTCTTCGCGTGGGATGATCTGTGTGGTTTCAGGACTAGGTTGATGTTCTGACTTGCTGTGTCCATTGTAATATATTTTCCTTCAATGAATTTTCCCAAACACAGTACCATGATGAGCCAAAGCAGGAGGAAAAATACACCTAGACCGAACCAGAACTCTAGCCAAGGGGAAATAAGGTAGATTTCCTTCAGTTGATGAAAGAGTTCTGTTGCTTTTTCTTTAAAAGACTTTTTTGTTTCTGGCATCACTTCGAGGTCGTTTTGATCTTCAGAGAAGTTGTCGAAGTTGATGAAATAACCAGAGGCAGTTCTGTCAATTGATGGGATTGTTCTTTCAATCTGTCTTTCGGTAGCACTTTCTGATGCCACATCATTGTAGACTGGTGTTGTTTCTTGACGAACTGTTTCAATCTGTGTTTCAAGAGGCACGAGTTCCATGGCATTATTGCATAGTCCTTCATTGTGCACTGCAGGCTGATCGAATGTGATGAATCTTTCAGTTTGAACCTCTTGGCTTGTTGCAAGTTTGGGTATTCTGTTGTTTCTTGGGAGTCCACTGGGCCTACTGTTGATTATAGGCCACATGCTTGTGGTTTTACCAGATCGATAGACACGACTCTGTTCTCCTTTTTACCAGCAAGGGGCGGTAGCACAACTGATCTTGTTCCGGTGACTGCCAAGACAGGTACTGCTTTTCTGTAAGAAGGCCCAAATTCCTTCTTCACCGCGATCTTTTCTCTGACTAGATCCCCAATCTTTGGAATCCAGACAGGCCTTGCTGGGGCTGTTGCTGGTGGTGCCTCGTCAGTGGTACTTGGCTGTTGCTTTAACTTTATGTTGCTTAATGATTTTCTTGTTTCATTCAGTTCCTGTAAAACAGCCAAACGATCCTTTACATCAAAGTGCGTTGTTTCTTCTTGTACCACTGACATCTGACTATCGAGGTCCTGAACGCGCATTCTAATTCCGAACAATAGTTCGTATGGGCTGAAACCTTTTAGAGAATTTCTTGGCATGTTATTAAGACTAGTCTGGACACTTGTTAAATGTTTGACCCACCCAGCGCCTGAACCTAATACCTTCGCTGTTATAGATTGCTTTATGTCACGGTTTTTTCTTTCTACCACACTTGTGCGACGGACAAGAATACCGCAACCCAATTCCCATGCTGGCCATGGCCTCCTTATAGGCTCGAGAGCTGAAAGCAGGACCCTGGTCAGAATGGAACGTGGTAATTGCGTATGTGCCGATAAAGACTCGCAAATCTTTTATAACCGTTCTAGCGTCAGCCGAGCGCTGGGGCCTCATTATTTAAGTGCTTTTCGTCTTAATGGTGTACACTGGGACGCGCTTCTCTTCTTTTATTGCGCAGATAGAGCGCCTTATGCTGTCTAGAAGGGATCCTGAAACTACACTGGCCTGTTCATTTCTGCGATCTCTGTTGCAGTTTTCACAATTTTGAGCAAAACATTGAATATCTATACTCATTCCTGGCCACCAGTACTCTGATTGTAATTCTTTCAGAGAAACCTTAATTGTTTGGTGTTTCAGACCCAACCCCATGTGTGCTTCCAGTAAGAGGAAGCCCCTCCTGCTCCTGTTTGGAATTACTCTGTCCCCCACTCCAGGGATTCAAGCAAAAGGAACGGAGTTTGCATCGATTATGTATGCATAATTGAGTTGATAGTTAACGGGTAGTGCTGCACAGTCGCCTTTTACGGTCGTTTTTACTGCCAGCATGGTTTCCCCGTCTATGTATTTTTCTGTACGCTTTTTTGTGGCTACGGAAGCCGGTTTAGTTGCTTCCGCTGTGGCTGTATTAGCCAATGAATTCCCTGCAACGTGAACGCCATCACGTTGAAGACTCTGTGCGTGAATCACGTGAGTCTTTTGTAGTTCTTTGTGTAAAAGAGCTACCTGTTCCCAGAGCAGTTTATGCTTTATCGTGGCACCTGTGTCATCTTTGTAGTCGTTTTCGATCCAACTCTGCAGTTTATTGTTGTAAGAGTTGACGCAAAAATGAGAATCGCACACTATAAGTGTCGGGAATTTACGTTCTGCATTTTCGAGCGCCATCTTTAAAGATCTGATTTCAGTTCTTTGAACCGAACAGTTTCTTACAGATTCAGTTTTTGTTACTTTCGGTCTGAATTTACCGCACAGCCAACGACCTTTAATGATCGCACATGCTGCATCGTAGGATTTTCTCTCTACGTTGAAATGCTGCACAACGCTATCTGTATAGATTATACATGCGTATTGTGGGAGAGGCAGAATTTCGATTGGCAGAGGATATTCTTCTTCATATTCTAAATCATTCAAATCATAGTATTTCACATCTTCCGCTCCTAGAGAATCTATACACTGTATCCATTTCGGATCCAGTGACACTGTAGGCAGGTTTACTGGGCTGAATAGCGCCTCAAAGGCGGATTCCGCTGTAAGGATATTAATCCGTTTGCCGTGTGCTAGTTCTCGTTCATTTGCTAATGCGATTTGCACTGCGTTCACAGTTCTTTCTGTGTGACTGAATGTTTTTTCTGCTTGTGTGTACAAGTGAGATTTAATTGAAATAGGTACCTTTTCTCCCTCAGAGGTCAGGTACGTGAATCCGCATCTTCCTGGGATGACTCGGATTACAAGATCGATCGTGTTGTCACGTGTATTTAATTTTGTTTTTGCTAACATGTCTGTTTGCAGTGATCTCAAAATTTCTGTGTGTTTTTGAGTCCAATTGATTTGTTTAAAATCAGGTTTAATTAGTTCGTAGAGAGGTTTAACCCTCTCTGCGTAATTTAGGATGTAAGTTCTTCCGAAATTCAGAAAACCTAGTATGGACTGTAAATTCTTCAGCGTTTTTGGAGCTTGGAGTACAGCGCACTTCTCTAAGAAGTTGTCCGCTAGGCTTTTCCCTTCACTTGATAATTCGTACCCTAAAAACAGTACTGTCAGATGGGCAATTCGAGACTTTTTAAAGTTGAATTTGTAACCCTCTGCTGCGAACCCAAGTATAATGGTGTTCACTCTTTTCAAATGAGTATCCAAGTCGTCGTCTGTGAGATAAATATCATCTACGTAAGATAATGCTTCATCATCATAGATTTGTAGTAACTCTGTTACCCTAGCTGAGAATAGTCCTGGGCTGTTCTTGAACCCCTGTGGGAGTCGACAGAATTTTTTCTGCGACCCAAATGCGGAGAAAGCGGTCAAATATCTGCTTTCTGGTGCAATGTTCTGACAAAAGAAACCATTAGATATGTCTAATGTCGTTTTATATTTTTTCCTAACTATGTTATTCATTAGGGCTGCACTATGCGAGTTTTGTACTGCAAAAGTTTTGCAACATGTATTAAGATGTCTGTAGTCCAAAACTAGACGATATGAATTGTCTGGCTTGGAGACAGGAAACAAAGGATTGTTCATTTGAGAGGTTCATGTTTCAATCACCCCCTGGTACTCAAGTTGATCTAAGATCTCCCTGACCTGTTTTTTAGCTTCTTGCTTTATTGGATACGGCCGTTGGGCAGTTGGTTCATTTTTTAATTGGATTTTGTGAGGAGGTGAATCCTCATCCCATCCTACATGATTTTTATACAATGCCGGAGCCTGGGCTACTGCCCATTTCCTTGCATATGTATATTTTTTGTGAATCGGAATGTGATTCGAGAAGGCAGGCATAATCACTTCTTCGCCACGAGGGCACTCCCTGACAAACTCCGGGGGCCAATCTTTTTCAGCTAACAGAATATCATAGCCTTTTGAGAGCTTATCCCAAAATAGACCCTTAATTTTCCTAGTCTTATCACCCTCTATACGCAATGTTATTTCGTATATTTTATGGGGCTCGCTAAGTCTGGTGTCGGCAGTTTCAACCTGAATGTATTCATTCGTGTCCACTGTCTCCAGATGACTCATCAAGATCTTGCGCGCTATACTGATTTCTGCTGCACTGTCCAACATTGTCAATGCCCACTCCCCGTTTTTCAACTGTGTCCTCAGTATTCTCGGCATGGTTGATTACTCTAATACTGGCTACCTTCTTTTTCTGAAATTGAGATTTCTTATTTTGAGCAGGTTCCTTGTCTTTGGACTTGGTGTGCTCTCCTGGGTCTGACCGTCCTCTTCTTTCCGAATTCTGTGGAAGAGATCGAGAGGGACGTGTATCAATACTTTGATATCTATCAAATTTTTTTCAGATTATCCCTATTTCTAAGGTTATATCTTTTCTCAGAGGGCTCCCGCTGGGGAGACTGGCGTTCTCGAGTCGGAGTTCTTTCCCTCCGTCGAGGAGACCTTCCTCTGGACTGGAAAACTTTTTCCTTGGGAGTGGATTGTTTATTTCCATCCCAGCTCTTTTTAGGAGTGTTTACATTATTTTTAATAAATAATTTTTCAGGATTTTCGAGCAGTTGGGGCTTTACCGGTTTCCCACCCAAGCTGTCTCTACCTAATTCTTCATAGCATTTTTCTATGATTTTTGCAAGCTCAACAGGATCTTTTATATCTGTTTCCTTCAACTGCTGGCGGATCGCCACAGATGCTGCTTCTCTTTTAATGTTGGCTAATAGTATAGCCGAGACCTGCTTGAAGTATTTCAGTAATTTCATACCTAGATTTAAAGCGGGCTCTGGACCGAATTCATTTTGAATCTGTTTTAGCACTTCTGGTATTACCGCCATAGACGGAACACCGTGTGTTTTTGTGTAAATGGAAGCAAAGACTGTACCCCAAGTGTCACAGTCCTCCACGTGTGGTGCGATTCCCATAGGAAGGCAGATGGTCAAGATTCTGTGTTTCTCTATAGGGGTAGTATCAGGAAATACTGCCTCTATTTGAGTGATTTTCTGTGCTAACCAGAAAGGAATTTGTTCCCGTTTTACGGGTGTTTTACCAAGACATGACTGTATGTTTTGTGGTGTAATTTTATTTGTGTTCCCCTGATGAGGGGTCAGCTGGTGTGAATTAACAGCTGGCTGGACTGTTGCAGTCCGCATTACATATTGGACTAATTGCCTATGTATTTTTATTAATGTGTTTAGCTGTACTAACAGCTCTTCTCTTGACATTCTTACAATGTCAGGATGTGGTGTGTAGCTGGCTAGAACCGGCCACGTGGCTCCTGGTCTACCTAGAGGACCGAGCCTAGTAATGTGATCATTGTGTTTTAGGGCGCCATTAAACCAGAGCAGGTGCTCTTGAAATTTAAGTGGAATTTCAATCTCCTCGAAAGGAGCGTACTCTTCCGGAGGTTTCTCTATTTTGTAATAGTGAAACTCTTTTGTTCTAGCGTTTACCGCTGGAAAGTTTATCCATGAATAGAATACCTCTGTCTGCCGATACTCGTGAGCCTCTATCACGAAAATTACTGTACCACCTTGAGGTGTCAGTCCGTTTTCTATAAGTTTTAAAGTTATAGATCTTCTTAAGTGGACCGGGATGATAATTGCATCCGGGTCTGCTTGTTCGGGACCTTGCTGAGTCGCATCTACTGCGGCCCCAGAGGTTCCGTTATTTTCTACCGACATTTGTTAAAATGCAAGGTTTGCAGAGTAGGTCTCCAAGGAGACAAAGATTAGGTGCACAATATTTTGGAACACTGTATCCTTCAACGTTGAATAAACCAGAGCTTTACATAGGAATCTCTTCCTACTAAGGTCGGGCGGATTTTAACCTTTCACCCACTCCAGACGTCTATTGGAGTATTTACGGGAGAAAGGGGTCTGTGTGAAATATGCACGACTGAGTTACTCTACTGTCTTGCGTTAGTTTATCGCCTTACCAAACGTTGGGCGCCATGCAGTGTAGTTCCTAGTTTCCCACTAGGCCCTGCGCATTGGAATAACATAAACAGTAGTATCGACGTGGAACTGCGGATATTCCAGGCCTCCACTGACTATGCTAAACTTAATTGGGTTGTGTTACCAACTAGCTCAGAGGTCACTGGAAACTTTCTTCTCTGCATAGGAAGTGATCAGCTTCCCTGGCACAGACAAGAAGGGATTCAGTTTTCCAACAACCGTGCAACATGACAACTCTGCTCCTCAGATCAAGAGTCAATCTCTAGGGTCGTGTGAAACAATAGACATGTATTTCACTCAGTCAGTCTAGTGCAGTTTACTTTCACGAGATGTAGAGAATAGAGAGACGGGCGTTTGTCAATAAAGGGTTAACATTTATTGAACAGTCTTTCTTCTCGTACAAGAGAAATGTATTGCCACAATTGCAAGACTTGTTATTATAAAAAGTACGTACAGTAAGATAAGGATTGCAAAATAGAACTGTAAAAGCATTGATATGGTTTCTTAGCCATACAATGGTTTAAAAGTAATAAAACATATATACAGTCATATATACATTAGGCTAACATACTCAACTGGTGCTTCTAACTAAGCCTACCCCAGTGTGCCTGACCTAAGCCTAACACGTGGAAGGGGAGTAAGTAAGTAGCTTTAAGTTAAGTTGGTTTTGCCAAGGTTTGTTTCAAGAATTCTCGTCTAAGGGTTTAGTCAACACCATACCTCTGAATAGAATGATGGAGGATTGGTATCTCCTTCAGGGGTCACTCTCGATATCCCAGTCACCCGCGAGGGCAGACCGGAAACGCCGGAGCTGGATTTCTCTGCACGAGAAAGGCAGCGGGTCTCTTCAGCGCGTCGAGGAAGGAGGGGGGACAGCATCCGCGGGCAGCTGGAATCTGCTGGATGTCTTCGCAGAGGGACGGCTGTTCAGCTCCTAAGCTTACTGTACCATCGTTCGCGCTTTAGCAGCGATAATGGTATCAGCAGCTTCACCACCAAGGGGACAGCAGGCTGCAGCGACAGAGTGCTAGATTTACCAACACGGGGTCTTGCAGGCAGCTGGCATCAGCAACAGTAGCTCTCCATTGCTTAAGGCAACGTTGGTAATATTTATACCTGACAGGTGCCGGGTTTGACGCAAGTTTGCTGGACATAAGACGTCAATTAAAGATGTCACTAGGAAGTGATAGTTATCAGTTGCTCATTAGAGTTCCATTACTAATCAAAACACAGCAAGCGGGGATTTCCAGGTTTGCGGAGTTTTTATCTTGTTGAAGAACTCGGATAGTTATCTAGGAGTATCAGATAGTGACTACTGCGCTGTCATTGCACTAATTGGTCGCAAAGGAAGTGGCAGAGAGAACTATGCTGGAATGTGGCTCTGTTCGTGTGAGGCCAGAGATGACTTTTCAGAAAATCGCACTTGAACGGTTATGCCAATATAGGGAATAAATGGATTTATAGCCGAATAGGGGCATAAGGTCACAGTATCGATCAGGAACCTAGATAAACATGCAACAGGGGCAGTGGGAGGGGGGCCACCGCCAACGGCACGAACACCGCTAGGGCCACCACGAACGCCAAAAACGTCATCGACACCATTTGAGTATTCTGTAGGTGTAAGAATACCCCGTTATATATACGATCCAGTACCAGGAAATGGCTCAATGCTTGTGTTTTCACTAAGACTAAGACAAGCCGTCGAATATTTGATCACACTACCAGACATGAAAGAACACCTAGATAAAATATACCGTTTCATTAGAACGGGGGAGGGACCCGAGAGTATAGAAAAGGCCATGGAACACAGAAAAGTGGGGGTTAAGAACTACATTCTACGTTTTATGATTAACTGCCTGATCAGGGAACAAGACCAAGGAGACGGAGATGTAAAGCCTGGTTATATAGAATGGAGTGATAACATAGATGCCGGTCGGCATGATAAACAGGGACAGACAGATAGCATGTACAAGAAAATACGAAACGAAATATTGGCAATACACAGAGTAGAGTCTGACGAGAAGAGTGGGTCATCAACGGAAGAGTTAGAAGAGTCAGAAAACGAGGTAAAGGACAAGATAAATTGTGTAGGTAAAGCAAGACAGTTTGACAGGCCCAAGTGCCTTGATTACCGTAAACAGGGACAGGCTATAAAAGAAAGATATTCCCTTGAAAATCTATTCCAAGCTACTGAAAAAGCACTGAAACAACGGACAGAGAGTGAGCGATCCCACACCCCACACGAAAAGGAATTGGTCCGGTCAGCCGTCCAGTGGGTGTCCAATTCTAATATATATAGCAATGATATAGTGGCTTTTGGCCGGTATTTACATGGTCCAACATTTAATAACGTTGTATGAAAGTCAATATTCTGATCCTGGTCACTTGTATAAATTACTGGACGATATAATTCTAGACAGATGGACAGGCCTAGGTACTGATTTAATTAATGTTATCCTGGATCAACGACATAAGTACTTAACTTCTCTGACCACATGCATGCTTCCCACCCCACACCACGACAGAAAGAACTTATATATAGACAGACAGAACCCCCTACGAGAGGTACATCCTGTCAAAAATGCAGTGGGTGAGCTTCAGCGAGTGTATGTTTACACGCCCTTGACGAAATTAGAAATACTGGAAATGAAAAAGATGCTGCCCTGTCATGATAAAAACCCGGGGGGGTTTCACCGAGAATTAAAGGACATTCTCCGCATCGGAGATTACACGTACGCTGACATTCTGAAACTATTGAAAGTACTGTTGCCTGCTGGTATTTATGAAAAGCTTAAGGAGAAAGACTGGGAGGTGGGAGAGAAAAAGTTACGTTGGGCAGAATTGGAAACAGAGGATCATGCAGGCACCCGGGGGTTGGTCTTGGGGACAAAGCTAAAGAACTACCTGAACTCCTAATACAGGTTTTGCCGAGACTATTGACTACTAAAAAGGAAGATTGAGATGCTATTTCAGCCTGTAAACAGAAACAAGACGAGGACACAAGTGATTTCTATTCTAGATTCGAGAAGTGCTTTTCTATTAATAGTGGCCTTAAGCCCGGTAGCGAGTCATATCCACATCTTTTCGTGAACAAATTAGTAGAGAATTCCCTACCCCAGATCAAGAATAGAGTACTGAAGGTTGAGAGTACTTGGCAAGCGAACAACCCTTCACAAATGTTGCAAATGCTACAATATCACCAGAACAGGATTAGGGAAGAACAGGATCATGAAAAGAGACGCATGAAAGAGACAAAAATGAAGGTGCTGGTTGCCCAAACGGTACCAGCAAATACGAACAAGAATGTCACGATACCTGTTAAGGGGAACTGTAATTATTGTAAGCAGCCAGGTCACTATGTAAAGGATTGTGCTGTCCTGAAACACAATATAGCTACAGGCAAAACAAAAGAACGAGTACACACGCCTAGGCAAAATAGCACCCCACAGAACACACAACAGACAGTAGCGAATTTTCCACCCCCACCACCGCCTGTTCATGCCACACAACAAATGTATCAGTACACGCAGTCAGACTATCCAGAATACCAAGCATTCTCATGAAACAGCCTTGAGAGGGAAGATGGCTTGCCCCTTATTGAGGTTCCTGTAGACCAAGAGGGTCCCTATGTACATAGTCGTGTATTGGGAAAAGACAGAAAGTTTCTGATTGACACAGGGGCGAGCAGAACTACCATCAGCCATGACGAGGTTCCAGGGGCACCCCTCTCAGGCTCACAGAATGTTTCCCTGGGATTTTCAGGAAAGCTTATTGTTAACAAAGTATCGAAACCAGTTTCCCTAGGGGTTGGTCCATTGTCACGTACCACAGACTTGCTACTTACTAAGTCATGTCCAGAAAACTTGCTTGGTATAAAGACATTAAAAGAACTAGGAGCAGTTATATGTTGTTCTCCGGAAGGAGTACGACTATTCTTACGTGATTTTAAGGGACATTATGTGTTGAGGGATTTTGATCACAGACTCCGGAATGTACCACAGCACCTATGGGCACAAGGTCCGACTGACGTAGGTTACATGCACATTACACCACACCGTGTCACTCTCAAAACAGGAGTAGTACTACCACGTATCCGACAATACAAGTTACCACCTGATGCCGTAGTAGTCTTACTGAAAATTGTTGACGAACTCATTGCACAAGGGGTGGTAGTAGAGACTGACTCGAATGTGTGTAATTCACCTGTCATTCCTATTCTTAAACGAACAGACCCTAATGCACCACCAGTTTACAGACTAGTTGTTGACCTTCGATAATTGAACAAATGTGATAAGACAAAGTGACTCCATAGTGTTGGGACACCCCCTGACAGTACAGGTTCCACACGCAGTGGAAGTTCTCTTGAACAGGACACAGACACAGCACTTGACTGTAGCGAGACTGACAGGATATGAACTGACGTTATTTCAGCCACACATAGAGATCAGACGCTGTAACATTCTCAACCCTGCTACACTTTTGCCCTCAAGTACAGTAGACACTGCACCACATGACTGTGTGGAAGTAATAAACACAGTGACGAAGCCAAGACAAGACCTGACAGATATTGCCCTTCCAGACCCTGACCTGACACTTTATGTAGATGGTTCCTGCATGAGAACAAGCACAGGAGAGTTAGTGGCCGCATATGCCGTGACTACTGATACTGAAGTCATAGAGACACAAAGAATAGACACACTGTCAGCACAAGCAGCAGAGCTCATCGCTCTGACACAAGCCTGCATAAGAGCTAAGAACTTGAAAGTGAATATTTATACAGATTCACAGTATGCATTCGGTGTTGTTCATGATTTCGGAGTGTTATGGAGGGAGAGAGGTTTCTTGACCTCTCATGGGACTAAAATTCAGCACGGTCCGCTTATTCAGGCTCTGTTAGAAGCAATACATTTACCTGCAGCCATAGCTATCCTGAAATGCAAAGCACACACGAAAATTACAGACACCATTTCCCAGGGTAATGATCTGGCAGACCGAACAGCTAAACTTACAGCCCAGACACCAACAGACACGACAAAGACAGAGGTACCATTACTGACAAAAAGTATGACAGTCAGGGATCCTTCTCAAGATGTACTCGACATACAGACACATGCCACTCCAGACGAAATAAAGAAATGGACTGAACAAGGAGGGGTCCAGACTGACCAAGGTTGGATGACCAAAGGCAGAGCTACATGGTTTCTCCCAGATTCTATGGTACAAGTCATCATAAACACAGCACATAGTCCAGCACACTTGGGGGAAAAGGCAATGCTAGACAGCTTACAGAATATCTGGTTTAACAAGCACCTACGTGCAGCAGCGAAACAGAAAGTACGCACCTGTATGATCTGTTGCCAGTTCAATCCAGGCAAAGGCATTCCGGTGGAACAAGGCGGATTTCATCCTCCTGACCATCCTTTCGAAGTCCTCCAGATGGATTATATCCAAATGGACAGATGTAGAGGTTACAAGTATGTCCTGGTAGTTGTATGTGCACTATCTAGATGGACAGAAGCGTACCCAGTCCCAGATTATACTGCTGTGACCACCGCCAGGCAATTGGTGCGTGAGTTTTTCCCCAGATACGGATTGCCCCGTGTCGTGTACTCAGATAATGGTCAGCCCTTTTCCTCTGAATTAATGAAACAAGTGTCCCTTCTGTTAGGATATCAATGGAAGTTTCATTGTGTGAGACACCCAGAAGCAGCAGGACTTGTTGAGTGCCATAATCAGACACTTAAGACGAAATTAGCAAAGATTTGTGCAGAAAAAGGTGTGGATTGGATGGTAGCCTTGCCGGTTGCCCTCTTTTACATGCGTATGGTAGCTCATTCCAGAACAGGCCTATATCCTTATGAAGTGGTTTTCGGTAGACCACCGAATATGTGGGGTATGCCTATGCCTAAGAAAATAACTGATGTTGACAGTAACATGCTGACAGATTACCTGGCTTCCTTGATGTCTGCACTACTCTCTTGTCGTTCACAGGTTGCCGCCGCCTTCCCTGACAACACCCAAGTCAAGGAGCACACCATCGTCCCTGGTGATCACGTGTATGTTCGGAATTTTGATCGATCAAGCCCCCTTGAGCCACGCTGGAAGACACCGAAATTAGTTTTGCTCACCACGAGGACAGCCGTCAAGGTCGAAGGACGTAAAGGATGGCTTCACGCCCAACACTGCAAGAAATTTTTTGGAGATCCCGGAACTTTGATCACGATTAAAGACAGTCCCGATAGTACAGACTTTAAGCCCCCTTTGCTAGAAAAGACTCCGCAACAGGAGTATAGGTCCAAGTTACGATCTAGTAAGTCAGACAGCATTTAATTGTTTAAGTCCACTAGGTGGTGAATCGGTTAGACAGGTTCCTGACATGTATAAGATCGTAGACCAGAATAGTAAAAAGAGAGAAATGAAAGAAAAGTACTGCAAGATATTACGCAGTAGATGTATAGTAACTCTGATTTTTATGTCTCTTCTGTGCATCACTATAATATGTATCAGCTTAATACTACATGTTTTCTTTCCTCCTATTTCTTCACGTATACACTTTTCCATTAATGACACTGTAGAGCATACATTTAGTGATCTGCCACCCCATGAACTGTCATATCGACTAGCCCTGCGCAACAATACTTTTATTCGGATGTTGCACCGTTCTCATCAGACCAGCAATGCAACAAATTGCTGGGTATGTGGCCAGCTCCCACCTTATCAGAAAACGAAGGGAGTTCTGCCCCTTTTTCCTTTTCCGTTCTCGCACAATGGTTCGTGCGGAGCATGGTTTGCCTTAATGTCATCAATAGACAGAAATTACACAGTTTACCAGGGCGACTGGATATGGGGAAATTTGAATAAAGTAATGAATGAGGCATGTTTTCCAGATGAAGACGGACTCCCTCAAAGGAAGGGGACCGACCTAGAGAAGGAAGAGTACGAGCAAGGAAATGCTTCCCTCAGTTTTATGATACGGAAAGTTCAGCCCAAGCAAAATGCAGGTCCACCGTTTATTTCAGTCCTACCAGTAAAAGGTGATTTGTGCGTTAGAAAGAAAGGATCAGTATATATGGGACACAGCGAGTGTAGTGCTGTAGTCGAGTTTAATGATAAAGGAAAGTCTTCTTTCAGAGCATCCCACCATACCTATTTCATTTGCGGCCAGACAGCTTATGTACATCTGCCCTTAGACTGGGGGGGGACATGTTATATAGCATTCCTGCTGCCACCCCTCTTTCTGGCCCCATCCCATTATCATCGAGATTCACGACTAGAGCATGTTAGACACAAGAGGGAGACCGATTCCCCAGTGATTGATCAGACTGAGACAGCCTGGGAGCAATATACAGATTTCAATTGAGGATTCTTTTTTTTCATAGGTCCCGTCCAAAACAGTAAACTCATACGCAGGTTAACAAGAACTCTAGAAGCAGTAGTGAATGAGACTACATCTGCCCTGGCGAACTTGACCGAGGAGCAATCTGCCATGCGACTTGTTGTTCTTCAGAATCGCCTTGTTCTTGACGTCATCCTGGCAGATAGGGGCGGGGCTTGTAGAGTGATCGGCTCCAGTTGTTGCGTGTTTATTCCAAATAACGCGCCATCCGTGTACGCGGCAATAACAAGGCTCCACAAGATTGCTCATGATATACACCAAGACCCAGGCACATGGACTTGGTCCGGTTGGCTCTGGGGTGTAATATCAGCATGGGGATGGAAAGTGTTGTCGTTCCTAGGAATGATACTGCTTATGATATTCGGTTGCTGTCTCTGTCTGCAATGTGGCCCGGCGATTTGCGGCCTGTGTGCCACTGCCTGTATTCCCCATCCACATATACAAAAGAGAAAAGACGAACAAATGATGCTGTATGATCAGATATACGGTCTCATGAATATAGATGTGTCCTGAAGGGCACAGTAGGGGGCAAGGAGGGAATGAGGAAATAGAAATTTTACGTGGCCAATGTGTCCCCTGCTTGTACCCCACGTTTAGTGTATGTGCATGTCTCCTATGCATTTTCCCTCTCATGCCTGTAATAATAATGCCTCTGCTTTTCCGTCCCACATTAGAATGTCAGTTACCAAGCCTTCCATGAAAGAAACGTTAATTCTGCACTGAGGCCTATGTTGCCAATGTATTTGCATGGTGCATGTTTAAAAGTCGAAATGAACCTGTTTTGTGGCTCAGCCTGAGCCAGGACCTGAATTTAGGCTCCATGCCTCCACCAGACACTCTGAAAGCTGCAGCTCAGCTATGTATCCCTGACCTCTCGCATACTTCTGGCTCAGCCGAGAGGGGCCCAGTCCGGCCTGCCAAGACAGTATTTTGCACACAGTTATCTGCTTGCTCCACAGAATCACATTCCTGCCTAGTGAAAAAGGTAAACAGAACCCGTCTACAGAGATAGAGCCTAGCCTTCCTGTCTCCGTTTAAGTGATTTACAGAGCTCGCTTCCATAGAAGGTCCATGGCCCCCACGCAATGCACGAAGAAATATATGCACACACTGGCTCTTGGTGATGAGCAACCTTTGCTCGAGCGACTTTTACTTCAGACAATACATCCTCCAAACTTAAGATATCAGATAATATCAGATGTGCAGGTCGTCCTGACACTCAAGGCTTCTCTACTAGACCGAAAGTCAGCTCCCTCCAGCTTCCCCCAGTTACACGTCAATTGCACGTCATGACCAAGTCGCGCACACAAGTAGGGCAAAGGTTCCAGCTGGCCATGCAGACCCCCTCCATGTATCCACCCACCTATGACTTACCTATGACTCCTCAAGTGAACGCCCTTATGTACGCCTTCTTACACGCCCTCTTGCACGCCCACATGCTCTTATCTCTCTTTTTCTCTTGCTCTGCCTGGAGCGCTACGCCTTCTCTATGCAATGCAATGTATGTTTAATGTATAAATATTGTACTCTGTGAATAAAGAAGAAGAGACCCTTCCTGAACCTTAGTGGTGATGGAACCCGATTCTCCCTTAACTCGAGTTACTGAAATAAAGCCCTTTTGAATCGGACACCACGGACTCTGCCTCTCATTATATGCATGACCCTTTGTTTAAGTATAGAAACTCCGACAGGGTAATATTTTATTTACCACAGCGTGCACATTATTGTGCTCCCTTTCGGCTTGGGTTTTCGTGCCTCTAAGTATCAGGAGCCAAGTGCAGAGTGCACATCCTAGATCACATGTGACAAACAGGAAACAGCAATGTGTAGATTTCTTTTGCTGTACGCTCTGTTGTCAGGCTTTACCATTATAGTAGTGTGGTATATGTGAGACATTCAAATTCCCATTTGACATGCATTGCTTGACTGTAATGAGTGTTATCACTGTGTATGACGTAGCCTCACTGCTGATCCTCTCTCCTCTCAAGCACATTCACATGTGTACGCTTCGCGATAGCAACACTTTCAATAATACCGCACACCATTGACATGTGTGTCTGCGCATATCCACAACCTTGACAACGGCATGTGATGTTCGCCATTCAATCTTTTCAAACACCATCTTATTAGCGATAGTTGCCGCCCTCCCGACACATGCTACACTAATGTAAATTGCACACTCTGTGAGGTCAAAACTACAAAAGAAACACACATAAGTACACTTCCTGGCCAGGAAGGAACTGAACAATGCCCAGGTCCCTGGAACAATTATTCACACCCCTACGCTGGCCTGGCGTACGCAAGCCCAGCCCACTTTGCGTACGTATAAATAGTATAACCATGACGCCATATACCAATCAACATAAGAGTGTCAACAAATATGAGAAACAGAAGCAAAAGCAAAGGGTTCAGGGTGTCATAGATTTGCTAACACCAGAATGGATACCCAGTTAGTAGGAAGGTGAGATACACGTGCTCAGTGTGAACTAAAAGGACCCTCAGGCCCCAACTAAAAGTTGGTAGCCAGTTGTCTTCATTGGGTCCCAGATAGTAGGAAAGTAATCCGAATTGGTGATTAGAGTGAATTAAAAAGAGTATGGACTACTCCTCAAACTGAAACAATTCTTTTTAATAAGAGGGTAGCTCTAACTCTATTAAAACCAGTGAAACAAAGCGGACTGATAAGTGGTTGTGTTAATTTGAACCATAAAGTCCTAATAGTAGATAAAAATAGAAAATTTAACCATGACGCCACACATCCTTCTTCTTCCACACTGCCTCAGGTGATATGGCTGCATCCACCTCGCACATCACAATACGTAATAAAAAACAGGGATCCATGAGGTGTACACCATCCTGGCAATCAACACTGGCTCTAAATTGTGAGCCCTACTGCCCGTCGTCTTCAAAAGGGATCCATGAGGTGTACACCATCCTGAAATCATCACTCCAGCTGAATTCTGAGCACTGCTGCCCGTAGTGTTTGCTCACACAACAATGACAGCTGGTGAGCAGAGCGGCCTGAGTGCACAGGGCCTCCAATTGAGCGCGTTGTGGAGGAAGAGGTGGGGTGCATTAGCCTGGTTGCGCAGGTGCGAACAAGTGATGTTGCCGTGCTTAATGATGTGACCTCTTACCTTATTCAGTCTCATCTCTGTCTCATTTTAAAGACCTTCTGGACTGTACTGTAGGCCTGAGCCAGCGGGCAGCCCTGCCCTACAGACACATGACGTTGGCTTTTAGGGCACTGTAGTGAGCTCGTTACTAAGTGTACATGCACACAACGTTCCGCCACTGCATTACACAGGCACTTTATGCTTCTACCATGTGCTCTATTCCTTTCTATGTGAACCTTCGTATGACCTATTATTATTTAACCTTGTGAATTCTCGTACACTCCAACTCCTCTTTGAACCACAATTACCGCTAACAGTTAGTAGATCGTACTTCAAAAACTAAGGATGCACTCAACTCCTGTTTTCTATCAAGCTTGAAATAAAACTTCATTTACCTCCAGACATTTCCACCATTAAATTATTTCTCCCTTTTCAGACACTGAATTGATTGGTTCAAGATGGGCGGAGCGGGAGCACACCCTGTGATGATGCCCTGGGCATTCTGATGCTTTTCATTGTGGTATCAAGACACCGTCCCCGAATGGAGACCTGCTCTCCTACCGTACAAACTTACCCCAGACTCGCAGCTTGCACCAACATGTCGTGGGACACACCGGTGATGGCAGGTGAGCAGTGAAACCTCTGTGTGCAGGACTTACAATTGAGTACAGTGCGGGGGAAGGGGCTGGGGTGCAGCACCCTGGGTGCACAGGTGCATGCAAGCAATTTTCCCGTAGCTAATAATTGAGGACATTATTATCAAAGAACGGCGATAACATTATCCCATGAATTCCCTTGAATTCCCATAGAAGCCCAAGTTCACACCAGCACCTGGGCTTCTATGGGAATTCACAAGGGCATACTATCAAGCCCCTTATTGCCATTCCTTGATAATATGGCCCCTAATCTCTGGCCTCATATGTTTCATTTTAAGGACTTGCTGGACCACACTCTTTCTCGTGGACCCCAGCGTCCTAGACAAACAGATGACGGGAGGGTAGACACCAAGGGCTGGGCTCTCTTCTTTTGACTCTCCCTACTCTCCACCCACTCCCCCCTCCCATTCCCACTATCGTCCTTTCAATCGGACTACCTTTCTTTACTCTTCCACATAATACACACACTTATGTTTCATTTTTGTCTTGCAGGTTTTCTACGCTGCTTCTACTGGAGTCCAACCCACTGTTTTTATATTATACTGTTTGTTCTATTAAACTTAAGTTTCTATTTATTTGTGTTTTAATAAAGGTGACTTTTTTTTTCAAATAAATAACTGAGAGTATAGGGCTTCTTTTTCTGACAACACTTGTCTACAGTTTATTGTGAAAATCATATGTTTATAGGAGATTATGAGGGCAAACCTTTGTAATATTACAGTGCACCTACCAAACATAATCTAACTGACTATTACACAAATGAAGCCTAGGTAATTCTACAACTGCAAGAGTTCTATTAGTGTATCACTTTATAACACCATGAGTACTGCCCGTGTGATTACAGAACCAATAAGGCACTGCCAGGACCACCAAGGCTTCAGGGACTGCCGAGGCCCACCCTGCATATTTTGGTAAAGCCCCGGAGTGTGGCGATCCCCGGACTTTAGTTGGCCTCGAACCCCCCGAACAATTAGTTAACAATACCGGGGAAGGTGGCGGTCCCCTAGGCTGCGAAACATCTCTGTGCCCTTCCGCGCCTAATTTACAGGTGACATTTAAGATCCCCAGTTCTACAGAGACGCCGCAATATAATAATTGGATTGGCCACGGAACATTAGCCAACAGGGGCCTCATGTAAATGAACGAGTGAGCCCCGCTTTTTTTTTCGCTCCATTTTTACCATCCGCATCCCCGCTATTAAAGCGATACAAGGTTTTACTCCTCTCGCTTCAAGTAGTCAAACAAGGATTTGCTATCACAGGGTGGAAGCCAAGCACCAGCCCTCTAATAGCAAATACAAATGTCCCGCGATTGTACACCCCGGGACATTGTATGAGCTGTGCCTGATAGGTCGCCCTCCCTAGGACCATGATGTATTTGTTAGTATAAACGTATACTAACACTACTTACACACATGTAGTACAGCGACCAGAATGTAGTGAAGAAGCAGAGGAAGTGCAAAATCTAAAAATATAAATCCTACCAGAAGTTGCATGACATAGTTCAATGAGCCGACGACCCTAGCATGAGGAGAAACAGCTACACGAAGTGAACGGGTCTTCAGCACAAAGCAAGGAATTTTGGAATATTGGTGAGTGCTGCCTTCTTTTTACCTTCTCCCGCTCATCGCCAAATTTATGTAGTGAAGAGGCAGACAGCAGTGGATCCAATAAGTAGATTTATTACAGGAAAACAAGACATCTGAAACAGCCACCAACAGGAGCAGACAGCAAGGCAACCGTCTTCTCCAGCACCATGTACAAACTCCGCAAGGTTCCCCTCATGACAGCCCTACATTCTAACATTACATATTTAGATTCTTGTAGAATTACATACTAGCATTCTACAATGACTTACATTGGAATACTACACAGAGCACATGACTTTACAGCAATGAGCTCATGGTTTCATCCACGAGTCTTGACAACGGTAGGGGTGAGTAGTTCGCTTCCCACTCCCTGTATTGTATAAACGCAAACTAACACTACTTCCACAGGTATGCTACAGCGCCCAGAGCACACCACTTTACAGCAATGAGCTCACAATTTAGGCTCACAGTTTAATCCCTGAGTCTTCACACCAGTAGGGGTAAGTAGTTCGCTTCCCACTCCCTATATGCTATAAAAGCATACTAACATTACCTACACACTTATACTACAGCGGCTAGTATCCTACAGCGCCCAGAGCCCATCAATTTACACCAATCATCTTGGTTTGATCCCCGACTCTTCACACCGGTAGACGTGAGTACTTCGCTTCCCACTTCCGGCATAGTATAAATGCACGGTACCGGTCAGTAGTTCGCTTCCCACTCCCTGTATGGTATAAACGCCTACTAACACTACTTGCACACGTATACTACAGCGCCCAGAGCCCATCCCTTTACAGCAATTACCTCGCTTTCATCCCCAACTCTTCACACCGGTAGGCGTGAGTACTTCGCTTCCTGCTTCCGGTATAGAATAAATGCACAATAGCGGTCAGTAGTTCACTTCCCACTCCCTGTATGGTATAAACGCCTACTAACACTACTTGCACACGTATGCTACAAAGACCAGACCACATCACTTTACAGCAATGACCTCACAGTTTAGGCTCTCAGTTTCATACCCGAGTGTAGCACCATATCATATCAACACCATGTCACTCTGAGCAACACCGCACTTTCAGACTGGTAACAGTGACTACTTGCTACGCACTCCCCCACCAAGGTTACAGTGCTCCTACCCTCCTTTCCAACTTTTTTCACCCTTTTTCCCCCTTACTCGCTTCAACTGAATGAATGAATGAATGAATGAATGAATACTCATTTATATAGCGCGTGGTTACCCGGAGGCATCCCAGCGCTGCAGTGAACCAATTCATCACCCGAGAGATTACAGAAATAGGAAAGTTTTTAGCATTTTTCTAAACCTACAGTGGTTCTCTTCCATCCAAATAGGGTCCGGCAGGTTGTTCCAGAGTTTAGCTGATTGGACAGAAAAACGCCTGCCGCCCATACGGAATCACAAAATGGCGGCCAACACTTCCTAGTTGCAACCGCTTGCAGCCAATAAGCAGCAAGCTCCTGCTCGTAATGCCTCAGCCAATCAGATGGCAGAATTCCCAAATATCGATATCTGTAAATTTCAATATTTCTCAAAAACTACTGAACGGATTTACACAAAATAAACAAAAGCGTGCTTTCTACACCAAAACCCTTCTCCCTGCCAAATTTGGGGTAATTCCGTTCCTATGGAAATTAACATGGAGAAAACACATTTTAGGACCCCCCTTTTATCTTTGCCCCCCCTTGAGGAACCACCCCCAAACTTTCAATATAAGAATTAGTTTTGAAATTTTCATGAAGATTCATCAAACGACGCCAAAGTTATAAGCAAAACAAAAATACTCTACCTATGGAAACTCGGTCCTAACTCTATAAAGAACAAATTAGAATAGTTCCTTGATTCTTTTAGGTTTCAAAACTTCTCTCTATTACTGTCTTTCTAATTTTCCATATGAACAGTTTTTTTAATATTCAAGTATACATAGTCAAGTCAAGTCAAAGGATTTGTATAGCGCGCTACATACCCGGAGGGTCTCAAGGCGCTTGAAGAAGGGGGGGGATTACCTTGCTTTCTGAATGCAAGGTGGTTCTGAGTGAGACGAAGGTGAGTGGGGAGTGAGTTCCGGTTTTAGCTGCGAGGTAGGAGAAGGATCTACCTCCCATGGTGGTTTTATTGATGCGAGGTACGGTAGCAAGGGCTTGGTTGGAAGATCGTAACTGGCGAGAGGGGGTGTAGAAGGAAAGTCGTGTGTTGAGGCATTCGGGTCCAAGATCATAAAGTGCTTTGTGTGCGTGGGTTAGGAGGCGGAAAGTAATCCTCTTATTGACGGGGAGCCAGTGGAGGTTTTTCAGGTGACTAGAGATGTGGTCTTTAGACAGAAATGCAACGTATTCTATCAACACACTTTCTAGAACATTCTACAACCCATGGAGGTTAAAATTTCATATTTTTTTTACACCGAATAATATTTTTTTGCAACATTTTCTCGAACATTTAACAGCACGTGCAGGTTAAAAGTTCACGATTGTTTTAAGTTTGAACACTGCATTCCAAATGCAAGTAGCCGGTGTGGTTGAGTTGATCAAATTTTATCCTATAATATGTACTCCACGTTCAAACTGCTTTTTCTCAACCAATCACAAAGATGCTTTTCCATAAAACGAATGTGCACCCTACTTTTAAAAAACAATGCTTTTCATCTCCCAATCAGGTATCATTTTGTTTGTGAAAAGAAACTAGTTCCCCATCTTTAAACATATCTCTTATTCTACGAAGGAACTGCATGAGCTACAGACATCTGTCCATACCTTCCAGCCATACCTTTAAAATGCTAGTGTGGATCGTTGGACATAGCTATGTTTTCTGGTGCAAGAGGTGTGCAGAACAGAGACGTATTGACCTAGACCTCTATTTACAAAATGTGGACCCAAATGGTTTGGACAGAGAGGATTGAAGTGGCACCAATTGTTGCCTTTGGTTAAAACCTGTTCGCATCTCCAACACCCTGACCTCGTAATTGTGCACTGTGCTGGAAACAACCTAGGCACATTGACTGGGGTAGGTTTGGAAATGCTAATGAAGGACACCTTTGGACAATTGATGTTACTTTTGCCTCAAACTGTCTTTGTATATTCCAATAGATGCCAAATACAGAAGTGGAAATGGTCCAAACAAGTCTTCTCTCAGATTGAAAAATCTCGGAAGAAAGTCAACAAAGCTGGGTCTGCATACCTCAGAGACCACAAAATGGGGTCCATCTACAACAACAACAACATACGTTTTGATATGACGGATATCTACAGAAGTGATGGAGTTCACAGATCAGGGAAACCGAGTTTTCCTGAATAACTTGGAGCTGTGCATCCCCACTTATATGTAGCTCCAATTAATGAACACAAGGGCTCTTTTTAGAGCCACCCTATAACTTAAAACTTAGGCCCGCTATATTAGGGCAAGATAACTGCAACTCCCGGACCCTTGCCAAAATGTATTCTCCACACAGCTGTGGTGTAGTGGCCAGACCATCTCACGTTGCAGCACAGAGCTCTCGCATTGATCCCCGGCTCTACTCACCCATAGGGGTGAGTAGTTTGCGTTTTACAAATACCATATTGATTTACATTCGCACTAGCTATACAACACCAATTAAGCACCATACACAAGTTGGACTGGTGTGGCACAGCGCCCAGAGCACATGACTACACAACATAGCACACACAGTTTAGGCTCACGGTTTCATCCCCGAGTCCAGCAGCAGCTCAATTTAACAGCATGACACTCCAGGCAATACCTCACTTCATTTCCGTACCTCGTACTTTCAGACTGATGGGGGTCAGTAGTTCAACGGCTTTACCCTGAGTCTGTCAGCAGCTCAGCTTACGCCCCCAGCACCATCAGACCCGTAGGAGTGAGTAGTTAGCACTTCACAAATACCGAATTGATTTGATACGCGCAAATTTACCTTTGCACTCCCTCTATAAAACCCCCTAAGCACCATACACAAGCTACAATGTTCAAGACAAAAGTTCATTCAAGTAGCTATAACTATTTGCTCACACTACTTGGACAGGTATGGCACAGCGCCAGGGGCACATGACTTCACAGAATATGACACACAGTTTGGGCTAACGCTTTCACCCCGAGTCGCTGCCCAGCTTAGCAGCATGAGACCTCAAATATTATCCGTACCCCAGGACTTTCAGAAAAGTACGGGTCAGTAGTTCATCCTAGCAGATATAAAAACATGCTGACACTACTTCCACAGGTGTAGTGCAGCGGCCACGGCGCATGACTTCACAGCATAAGACCCACAATTTGGGTTCACGCTTTAATCCCCATTTCCCGCACCAGCTTACCTTAGCAGTATCAGACTCTAGGCAATACCTCACTTAATTTCCGTAGCCCACCACTTTCACACCGGTAGGGGTGGATACTTCACTTCACACCCCCTCTATAGCACACCCTAAACACCCCACAGAGGTTACAGTGCTCCTACCCTCCTCTTTCCCACTTTTTTCCCCCTTTGCTCCCCTTACTTGCTTCAACGGAATCACAAATTGGCAGCCAACACTTCCTAGTTGCAACCGCTCGCAGCCAATCAGCGTCAAGCTTGTGCTCGTAACGCCTCAGCCAATCAGATGGCAGATTTCCCAAATATCGATATTTGTAAATGTCAATATTTCTCAAAAACTACTGAACGGATTTACACCAAATAAACAAAAGCGTGCTTTCTAGACCAAGACCCTTCTCCCTGCCAAATTTGGGGTAATTCCGTTTGACCTGTAGCCTTGTCTAAAGTTTCCTATGGAAATTAACATGGAGAAAACACATTTTTCTCAGACCCCCCTTGACTAATCACCCCCAAACTTTCAAAAATGAAGCTGATATGAACAAAGAATGAGTTTTGGAAGATTCATCAAATGACGCCAAAGTTATAAGCAAAACAAAAAATGCTCTTCCTATGGAAACTCAGTCCTAACTATAACTACCTACTGTTAATTTCCATAGGGCGGTCAAACTCACTTTTAGCCCAAACGGCTGAATGGATTTGCACCAAACTTGGCAAAATTGTAGGGACTGGTAGCCCGATGTGCCTTTGCTATGTCTCAAGATATGTGCTCCAGTGGTTTTTGAGTAATTTAGGTTCTAAAATATATATATATCTATGGCAGCGCCCCGGTACGCACTCCGGGGAGCGCACCGGGCGCTTCACTCGACTTGCGCACGGATAGCTGATTGGCTCTCGGGTGTCTGTAAACATTCGAAACAGTCCGGAGCTGCCGCCATCTTGTGTCTCGGTAGAATCGAGACACAAGAGGTGGCAAAAACAAAGGGGGAAATTACCATAAGGGGGCAGAGTAGACCCCCTCTGACCCCCTAGGTTTGATGTGGGTGGGGGGAGCGCCCTGTACGCGCACCGGCGAGCACACCGGGGAGCGTACCATGGGGAAAAAAGAATGACATTTTTTTTTAAAAATAGCATTTTTTTTAGAATTTGGAGGTAGTTCTAAAAAGAACAGTTTTTTAAAATTATTTTTGTTGTTTTATATTTTTTTTATTGGTTTTTAACTTTTTTTTCTTTTTTTGGCTTTTCTGAATTTTTTTTGTTTTTTTTGTATTTTTTAAGGGGAGAAACAAAAAACAGGGAATTCTAATGGGCTATACAGGAGCAAAAAAAAAAAAGCGGAACAAATTAATGTTTCCTTGGGCACTTGTGGTTATCCCAAGCACGATTAATAAGTGTGATGCATTGCTCTCCATAGCATATTGTTTGTCCACATAAAATACAAACAATTTTAAAATTGGAAAATTTGGTTTGTATGGTGGAGCATATCTCCCTAACTTCTGGTCCCGATGGGGTGGAAACATTAGTTTGGGAGGTGCTGGCAGAAGATTGGACAGGGTTTCTGGCCAGTTCCCTGACCTCTGCCCTAGCATAGTTATTTGGATGCTTTCTAAGCATATGTCTGATCATCGTGTGGTTGCCGAAGTAGTATTTTTTGTTGGGATTCCCCCTTGACAGCTCCTGATGACAGATTAAGCAGGTTGCCTTAGGTGCATTGAATTTTTTTTGTCGTTGGGGATTGAAAAAAATTGCCAGATGATGTGCTCTTTTGGTTTGTAGGTAATATTGTCCTCTGGGACGAATCTCCTCTCCTCCTCCTCCTCATCCTCCTCCTGTTCTTGATCTCCACCACTGTGAAGTTGTGGAGGTCCTTGTGGTGGTGGTGGTAGTGGTGGTGGTGGTCCAGAGGATCCAGCAGCTGCAGCTAATGTAGCCATTTTCGACTGATATAAATGCAGGTCTACCTCTCTCAAAGCACAAAGGTAGAATAAGGAAAAAAGGTGGGGGCTTTCATCATTTGGAAAAAAAAAGATCCTGAACCAATGAAAAGTGTTATTTTCAGGTCACATGACCAGGGGTTTCATCATTATGAAACCAAAACTGTTATGAACCAATGAAAAGTGTTATTTTCAGGTCACATGACCCGACGCGCTTACGCTACGCGACCCGGGGCTCGTCCCGGGGCGCGCCCAGGGGCGCTTTGCGTAAGTGCGTCGAATGCTTCCAGGTGCGTTTACGCCGTGCGTATCACGCAGACGCGGCTACGCGATACTTCACGATCATGTTTTCGTTCGCGACATTGGCGCTAACGGGACGCTTCCCGGTTCGCGCACCGGGGCGCTTCAAAATACTACGCTTTCCGGGGCGCTCACCGGGGCGCGCACCGGGAGCGCTCCAGGGCAAAAAAAAAAACAATATACAAAAAAAAAATTGAAAAATTGTAGGGACTGGTAACCCGATGTGCCTTTGCTATGTCTCAAGATATATGCTCCAGTGGTTTTTAAGAAGATTAACTTTGAAAAAATATATATTGGGCTACATTGGGCTATATATATGTTAGAGCTCAAATGTAGCCCAAATGTAGCCCAAATGTAGCCCAATGTAGCCCAATGTAGCTCAATGTAGCCCAAAGATGGCCACCAGAGACAAAAAAATACAAATGTAGCCCAAATATCAGCCAGATGTAGCGCAACTATAACCCAATGACAGAATGTACCAGAGTGTTCTAAAGAACAACTAGAGCGCTAACAGTCTTACTTATAAAGTGAGACTTATAGTTAGGAATTAGCATTAAAAAACCTTTGAAATTCACTGAAAAAACCATAGGTTTCACACTAGTTATAGTTAGGAATTAGCATTTAAAAAACCTATGAAATTCACAGAAAAAACCATAGGTTTCACACCAGTTATAGTTAGGAATTAGCATTTAAAAAACCTATTAAATTCACTGAAAAAACCACAGGTTTCACCCCAGTTATAGTTAACTGGAAATTTTACTGTCATAAAACCATTGAAATTCCATGTTATAGTTAGTTGGACTCACTTTAACTTGCGCGTGCAATGCACTTCTGATGACGTCACATATTAAAAAATATCTTTTTAGACACTTATTTAAACATTTATTCTTCCATTGACCTTTACATATACATATATAAAACATATTTATTTTTCAGAAAGACACACATTCACTGGATGGTGTCATCAGTGATGTCATGAGTGATGCCACTGACCATGTCATGAGTGATGTAATATGTGGCGTCATCAGCAGTGCATTGCACGCGCAAGTTATAGTGAGTCCAACTCACTATAACGTGTAATTTCAATGGTTTTATGAGAGTAAAATTTCCAGTTAACTATAACTGGTGTGAAACCTATGGTTTTTTCAGTGAATATATATATATATATATATATATATATATATATATATATATATATTGTTTAAGCAAAAGTCCTCAAGCTTTGGAAAGGCACACAACGCTCTCTCATGCCATCCGGCTGTCTGTGCCTCGCTGTTACATGCCTTCTGTCTTCCTTGCTTGAGATAAAAATCCGACGCGTTTTGAGGCAGTACGCCCCGTATTCATGGATAGGTGCGGGGGAAGTGATGTCTCCATGATTATATTCAATTCAATTAATGAATAAATACCTCCCTGAGTGGGTGTGGGCTACTGGCTGCACGCTACGCATGCTGGTTATTGAAGTCCTTTCACACGGAGTTTTGTAGTAAAACCTTGAATAGGCTCAGTTCCCCCTCCTTTAATTTCTTCCATTAGTAATCCTTTTGAAGGAACAGGCAGCAGGTTAATCCCCTGTCGAGATTGCGTGCTTAATCAGGAGAGGAACAGTTTGTCTCCGAAGCCGCTTCCCATCTGACTGTGAAGTCTTGAAGGTGCTGGTGCTCTTTCCCACGGCCAGGGCAGCCGTGTAATTAATTATTTAAGCAAAAGCCCTCGAGCTTTGGAAAGGCACACGACGCTCTCTCGTGCCATCCGGCTGTCTGTGCCTCGCTGTTACATGCCTGCTGGTTATTGAAGTCCTTTCACACACAGTTTTGTAGTAAAACCTTGAGTAGGCTCAGTTCACCCTCTTTTCATTTCTTCCGTTAGTAATCCTTTTGAAGGAGCAGGAATGCAGGCAGCAAGTTAATCCCCTGTCGAGATTGCGTGCTTAATCAGGAGAGGAACAGTTCGTCTCCAAAGCCGCTTCCCATCTGACTGTGAAGTCTTGAAGGTGCTGGTGCTCTTTCCCATGGCCAGGGCAGCCGTGTAATTAATTGTTTAAGCAAAAGCCCTTGAGCATTGGAAAGGCACACGACGCTCTCTCATGCCATCCCGCTGTCTGTGCCTTGCTGTTACATGCCTTCTGTCTTCCTTGCTTGAGATAAAAATCCGACGCGTTTCGAGGCAGTACGCCCCGTATTAATGGATAGGTGCGGGGGAAGTGATGTCTCCATGATTATATTCAATTCAGTTAATGAATAAATACCTCCCTGAGTGGGTGTGGGCTTCTGGTTGCACGCTACGCATGCTGGTTATTGAAGTCCTTTCACACGGAGTTTTGTAGTAAAACCTTGAGTAGGCTCAGTTCCCCCTCCTTTAATTTCTTCCGTTAGTAATCCTTTTGAAGGAACAGGAATGCAGGCAGCAAGTTAATCCCCTGTCGAGATTGTGTGCTTAATCAGAAGAGGAACAGTTCGTCTCCGAAGCTGCTTCCCATCTGACTGTGAAGTCTTGAAGGTGCTGGTGCTCTTTCCCACGGCCAGGGCAGCCGTGTAATTAATTGTTTAAGCAAAAGCCCTCGAGCTTTGGAAAGGCACACGACGCTCTCTCGTGCCATCCGGCTGTCTGTGCCTCGCTGTTACATGCCTTCTGTCTTCCTTGCTTGAAATAAAAATCCAACGCGTTTCGAGGCAGTATGCCACGTATTCATGGATAGGTGCGGGGGAAGTGATATCTCCATGATTATATTCAATTCAGTTAATGAATAAATACCTCCCTGAGTGGGTGTGGGCTTCTGGTTGCACGCTACGCATGCTGCTTATTGAAGTCCTTTCACACGGAGTTTTGTAGTAAAACCTTGAGTAGGCTTAGTTCCCCCTCCTTTAATTTCTTCCGTTAGTAATCCTTTTGAAGGAACAGGAATGCAGGCAGCAAGTTAATCCCCTGTCGAGATTGCGTGCTTAATCAGGAGAGGAACAGTTCGTCTCCGAAGCCGCTTCCCATCTGACTGTGAAGTCTTGAAGGTGCTGGAGCTCAACCAAGGCTGCAGGTGTCCCGCATAGCTCCTGACCGAGAGGGCGTCTCGGTAGGCCAGCACCTGCAAGCTGTCAAACACATCCATCAGGCTTCCTCCAGGTGAGGACAAAGTACGAGACAGCTCCGGGATTGGCTTCAAACTGATTTTAATGATTTCAGGCGCTCTGTGTGCAACAACCTTGAAACGCTTGGCAGATGCATTTCGCTTAATTAGCTTAATCAGTGCCCAGTTCAAAGGTTAAAACAATGTCCTGGGGGTCTGATGGAATATAGCTGCTACTATGGCCGCTCCAAGTCAGGTGATTACTTGCCCCTCCTCCGCATCTATATATATATACATTACCTGTTAGTTATAGTTAGGACCTAGTTACCATAGGAAAATTGCAACATTCTATTCCTAATAACTTTGGCGCCGATTGACGAATCTTCGCTAAATGTTCACAACTTATGGCCCGCCTTGGTCCGCTCCTATCCTGAAAGTTTCAGGGTGATTCGGCAAGTGGGGGCTGAGAAAAAATGGAGGTCCCAAAACGTGTTTTCTCCTTGCAATTTTCCATAGGAAACTTTAGACACGGCTACAGCCTGAACTGCTGAACGGAATTACACCAAATTTGGCAAAAAGGTAGCCCTTGGTTCAGAAAGAGCCCTTTTTGTTAAATGCTGTAAATCCGTTCATTAGTTTTTTCAATATTAATGGAAAAAGAAATATATATATCTGGGCGGAGCCTAACAACACATCTCATCGTGAGATCTGATTGGCTGTCAGCACTACATCCAAGAAGTGTTGGTAGCCATCTTGGGACCAATATACATGATGGCACCTCATTAAAAAGCATTGAAGTTAATAGAAGGTTTTACGATTTTAGTTACATTATAAATCATTTGTTGATGGCACCATACTGATTTTAGGAATTATGGTGTGTTCTAAGGTGATTTTACCATGTGAAAAAGCCTTCTGGGATATCATGAATCATGTTTGAGAGAAAACAATTTTCTCATGCTTTTCCCACAGAGGTTTGGAAGGTGATCTATAAGCTAAACTGAGAGCATATTTTCTGTAAATTCACATTATCTTTCTCAGTCATGTGAGAATGAAGTCTGACATTCTCAGTAAAACATGTACATTCAACAAGGGCAGAGGCTGTCAGTTGATTTCTTTGTGGTCTACTGCAGCTTCCCAGAGTGTTCTAAAGAACAACTAGAGCGCCAATAGTCCAACTTATGGCAAACGTAGTGCACACCTTAAGCCATCTTGATTGGAATAAAGTGGTAACTCTTAAAACATTTAATTTAAAAAGAAACAAAATGAGGGGGTTCATTTTGCCATAGAAAGTTTGATTAGAGCCGCAGAATTAGGGCAACATTTTGAGTGACTTCGCAAATCCTCTTCTATTTCATTAAATAATTCTGACGTGCAGACTGAAATATGCACTTTCAATACCAGCAGTGGACTTCCCTGGTGAGCAGTAGCTTAACTACAGTGATCTAAGAAGAAACCAGAGTGCTAACATTCTGAATTTATGTCAAATGTGTGTCATATCTGAATACCTTCTTGATGGAATCAAAGTAAAACAAGCATTTACAATGCAATGGTCTCGGCATTGTTAAAGTTAGAGCTATTGGCATGACATTATTTTTATTTATGTTTTTGTTTTTAAAACAAAAATAAACAGCATTGTCATTTACAGTGCCAATAGCTTAATCGCTCGCAAACGTGAGACCTATTGCATTTGCCCCCACACACAGAGCCACACACACAGAGCCACCCACACAGAGCCATCCACACGGAGCCCCACACACAGAGCCCCACACACAGTCATTCACATAGTCATTCACATAGAGCCACCCACACACACACACACTGAGCCACCCACACAGAGCCACCCACACTGAGCCACCCACACAGAGCCACCCACACAGAGCCACCCACACAGAGCCACCCACACACACACAGAGCCACCCACACAGAGCCACCCACACCGAGCCACCCACACACACACTGAGCCACCCACACAAAGCCACCCACACACACACACTGAGCCACCCACACAGAGCCACCCACACACACACACTGAGCCACCCACACTGAGCCACCCACACACACACAGAGCCACCCACACACACACAGAGCCACCCACACAGAGCCCCCTACACACACAGAGTCACCCACACACACAGAGAGCCACACACATAGAGCCACCCACACAGAGCCACCCACACACAGAGCCCAACACACACACAGAGCCAAACACACACACACACACAGAGCCACAGACACACACAGACAGAGCCACACACACACACAGACAGAGCCACATACCCACACACAGAGCCACACGCACCCACACAGACAGAGCCACACACAGACAGAGCCACACACACAGCCACACGCACCCACACAGACAGAGCCATGCACCGACACAGACAGAGCCACACGCACCCACACAGACAGAGCCACACGCACCCACACAGACAGAGCCACACACAAAGAGCCACACACAGACAGAGCCACACACAAAGCCACCCACACCCACACACAGCCACACGCACCCACACAGACAGAGCCATGCACCCACCCAGACAGAGCCACACACACACAAAGACAAAGCCACGCGCACCCACACAGACAGAGCCACACACACAGACAGAGCCACACACACACACACACACCACAGGCATCTTTTCTTCGTATTTCCTCTTGGCTCTCGAGTAACGCAGGTCTGTCAGGCATGTAAGAGAAATTTAAGAGCTCGTGAGGGCCGTGTAAACCACAACTCAAATTAGGGAGGGAGTGAGGGATCACCGTGTGAATGAGTGTAAGGAACCGTGTTTATTCCGCTGCGTAAGCACCACGCATCATCATGCTGGGCTGGCACTGAAGGCGTGCGGTCCACATACAGGGGTGCCCCCTCCCCCTCCTTCCAAGCAGCTGTGTGCGCACATCTAAAGCAAAGCTGGGAGGGTTCCCGAAGGAAAGCAGTGCGCAGTGTGCCGGGTCTCCGTCTTCTCGGGGCATGGGCTTATAAGGGGGAGGGGTGAGCACTGGGCATAGCGGCCTGGCGTGGCTTCGTGCGTAAACACTCAAAAACACCTGCTCTCGCTGACGTCTTTCTTTCTGAGCCTCCATATGTGATCTACTGTCGGAAGATACCTGTGCCCGGAGCTCTCGGGAGGCCAGCTCATGGCCATTTGGCAAATAAATGTCTCTGTTACTGAACCATATATATATATATATATACATTGAATTTCAGTCGGAAGACCGAGGGGGTCGGCGTGGCTATCAATGGTGCACTAGATATTGTGGCAAATGTCTGTGCCAATCGACAAGATGGGGGATCGAGACCCCTGGGTCATTTTGTGGGTTAAAAATTGGAAACCATCCCAGCGCATAAAAGTACTTCAACGGTCACCTTTTGGGCCATATTACAGGGGCAGCTGTCGGTGGTACCTCTCTCCCAGCTGGCGTTTGGCTCCTGGGAATGCCTGGTGTTATTTGGGGGAGGGGTGAACGCATCAGAGCTCAATGCACGGCAGATGCCAACTCCAAGCGCCTGGCACCTCACCGCACACCGGACACCATGACACGTGGAACTGCTTGGCATCACTGATACCACTGGCGAGGAAACATTGCACTTGGTTTCAAGAACATGTGTGTGTGTGGGGTGTGTGTCTCTGTGTGTGTGTGTGGGGGGGGGGGTCTAATGCAGCTCCAACCGAGATCCTTCGCGGCGCCTCCACATGTATCCTCCAGTTGCATTTCAGAGCTTGTGCTTTGACCTGCAAGAGGCGGTGAGTGATTCTTTGCCTGCCTTCTTGGAGCTACTACTGGACCCTCGAAACCTCCCATGGAAACAATATTCTGTCTGTTCGCTAGTAGCGGCTGCACGGACGTCGGCGCCACTATACCCCTATTAGTGCCACCTTGTACCTCTGATCAACAGCGCTGCGTCATAGCGCTTATATGCGAGCAGTCCACATATATGACCAAGGCGCTTTCCTTCACTCCGGTGAAATATTCGGACAGAGGGGCAGATTTACAAGCCCCTTGCGCCACTTTCACGTCACTTTTAACTCGGGAAAAGTGATGCAAAAGTGGCGCAAGGGGCTTGTAAATCTGCCCATTTCGCATCACAGCCGCACTCCAAAACAATTGAAATTAAAACGTAAATATAGCATTGTCTTCTGCCTCGGTTAGTCAAACGTGTAGACATGCACCTTTTAAGCAGATCTTTAAGTTTTACATGACCTGCTGAGCTAATGCTGACAAACAACAACTAGTTGATTTGTTGTTTTGATTTAAAGACTATCACGTTTTGATGAACTATTGATAAAACTAAAGTGGGGTGTGCTCCTACCAGGGTATGGGGCCGGGCTGTAAATGTATCGCAAAAACTAGCAGCTCTTTTAAACAAGGAGGAGTTAACAACTGAAGAGGGCGAGGCTGAAGGTGGGAGGGCGGGTGAGAGAAGTGGCAGCCAGCTTGTTTATGAGCGCCACGCGCCTCGTGAACAGAGCTGCACGCCCCTCTGCAGACTCTCCCTGCATTCCAGAGAGGCGCCCGACGCGATCCGGTCTGCCATGCAATGCTGTACAGAAAAGACCTGGTCGCGCGCACAACGTTATCCTATGGGGAAACGCTGCGCGCGGCCAGGTCTTGTCTCACTTCGGCGTTCTCAGACTGCTGGGACGCCGACTATAGTTCTCTGGCGAGAACGCACTTTCAGCGCGTTACTAGCCGAGACCAAAAAATGAAAGCATTTCCTACTGAGGAGGCTGCAGTAAATGAGGAAATTAGTAAACTTCATAACAAATAAATCTCCCAAGATGGCCACCAGAGACAAAAGAGCCCAAATGTAGCACAAATATCACCCAGATGTAGCCCACATGTAACCCAATGACAGAAGTGTGCAAAACACTTTTTATTTTTTGTGTTTTTACTGTTTTATATAGTGCAGACTTGTCAGGTATTGGATTGGGGTGCTTTACATTAGCATTGGTTACATCACACAAGAACAAATTCATTTTGGATTTAGACATGGGGAGATTAAGTGATTTGCCCAGAATCACAGAATGTCGAGCTGAAGCAGAAACTCCAACCTGGTTCCCCAGTTGCAAAGTCTGCAGCTCTGGATGTAACACCACGTCCTCTCCCCTAAGTGCAAATTTAATCATGTGGTCAACTGGATAAAAAAAAACATAAAGATAACAAATAATTTAAAAGTGCTTTTTCGCTATTTGAAAACTCAGAAAATATGTCCTCATTTTTGTTTTTTAGACCACTAACCATAATTTCATGCAAATAAGACCCTCTCATATATGTAATTTCTAAAGGAATTGCTGTAGGTATTACAGTTTTGATTACATCAAGATGACATCAGGCGTTCCACACTTTTGTAATAAATATAGAATGTTAGCAATCTAGTTGTTCATTAGGATACCTTTGAGAGGAAGAGGCCAGGGGCACGGACTCTGAAAATTGAAAGCAGGTAGGTGGGTGCAGAGGCAACAATTTGACCACACTGGGCTGGAAGGAAGGGCAGTGGCAGCACAACAGACTATGGAGGGCAGTGGTAAGGGGGGCAGGGCCACACACCAACAATACAGGACTGGCAAGAGAGACTGTGGCAATATAATAGACCATTGTGAGCAGAAGGAAGAGGCAGTGGTAGTACAACCATACATGCCAACAGAGCCGATTCAGCCAGGAAACGTTCAATGTTTTTAAGCCCAAATGGGCTTTATTTGATCTGTCTCCTGTCTACAATCTCCTCTTTTTTAATGTAAGTCCAAGGGGAAAATCAATACCCCAGTTGTTTTTCAAAATCAAAATCTCCCTCTTACCAAGTTCAAAATGTTAGCAAGTATGGTACATTGGATCATGGAAGGCAGGAGGAATTGGTGTAGGGACATGGACTCGGATAACAGAGGACAGGAGGGACATGGAGAGGTGCACCAAACTGACCCTACAGGGGAGGCATCAGGGTTTGCAGCTGCACAATACACCACACAGGGCATGCGGGACAGGACCATAGAAAGCAATAGGGAGGGGACAGGACCATGCACATGGACAACAGAGAACAGAGGGGAAAGGGGCAATGGTAGCTAGCTGACCATACTGGACAGACAGGAGAGAAAGCTGCAGCATAACGTACCATAAAGGGCAGGAGGGACGGATCAGGGGCATTACAATGGAATAAACAAGCCAGGAGGGAGGGAATAGGGGTCTGCACATGGAACCAGAGGACTGGGGAAATGCAGGGTAGGAGCAGCAAGATGACCATGGAGGTCAGGCAGGATGGGTACTAGAAGCAAGACACACCATAGAGAGCAACAGTGAGACTATAATGGCATACACACAGACCATGGAGGGAAGGCGGGGGGGGTCAAAGGCAGCTAGCTGACCACACAGGGAAGGTGGGAGGGGCCGTGGCAGCACAGAAGAACATGCATGGCAAGCGGAAGGGTTAGTCGCAGCACAATATCTATGATGGGCAAGAAGGAGGGTGCAGGGGCATGCACAAAGGACCATGGAGGATAGAAGGGAGGGTCAGGACCTGGGCACGGACAAGAGAGTTAAGGGGAAGGGGCCTCACGACAGACCACGTGGGGCACGGCAGGAGGAGCAGTTGCAGCACAACAGACCAGGGAGGGCAGAAGGATGGAGCAGGGGCATGCACACAGACATCAGAGGGCAGGGGGAAGGAGAATAGGGGCAGCAAGTTAAGCACAGAGGCTAAGCAGGAGTTCAATGATGGGGCATAGAATTGGGCAATGGAGAGCAGGAGGAGTGGACTGGTACATCATGCTAAATGGAGGGCAGCGGCAGCACATCAGACCATGCATGGCAGGAGGGAGGAGGCTAGTCCATGGATTCAGACAACAGAGGGTAGGGAGGAGGTGGATGGGGCAGGAAGCTAACTGTTCAGAGAAGGTGGGAAGGCCAGTGGCAGAACAACGGCCACACAGGGCTGTAATAAGGGAGCAGGGACATGGACTTGGATGATGGATGGCTAGGAGGAAGGAAGGCCGGAACAGCAAGTTTGGGTGGGGGCAGCACAATGACAGGCCCTGCTTCCAACCCCCCACCATCCATTGTGATATGCATCTTACTTAACATTAAAAAAACCTAGAAATTTGCTGAAAAAAACAAAGATTACAGGGACGGTATAGTTGGACTGAGATTTCACTCATACACAACCAGTGAAATTCAGCAGTTATAGTTACCTGAGCTAACTATAACTTATGCCCCCGCAATGTACTGCTAATGACCTCAGACATTACATCATTCATGATATGGTCAGTTACATCACTCATGACATCACTAATGAGCTGTGAAAGGAATGGAACTATAATATCTAGAACTTTATTTAGGAATAGTGTGTGTATTTGAACACACCTTTCTTTTCTTTTCTTTCGTGTAAGAACCAACTCAAATCAAATCAAATATAGCTTTATTCAATCTTTGTTATAAAAAAACATAAAAGCACAATAAAAACATAATTAAACATTTACAGTGAGAACGCAACTGTGTTTGATAAAAATCCATAGAAGAACAATAGAAACATGATTAGACATTTGCAGTGAAATCACAGCTACTCATATTATAATATTATTAGTTATACTAGGCCTATACAGGTCAAATCCTATAATTTATACAATCTCACTACTATTAGCAGCAGCCTCAATTTTTGGTGTGTCACCATATTTAATTCAAATGATAAGTTCCCTACATTGAACTTCTAAATCTTATTACGTTTTTCAGGTACGACACCATCACACTAATACATATTTCGCTGTCCATGCGTTGTAGCATCATGAGGGCATATTTGCACTGTCTCCAGCCTTTATTTTTTTTAAATGGTATTAAAAATCTTTTCCTCTGATTAGTATAAAATTTAAAGAAGAAGGTGACATGAATAGTTGATTGTTTTGAAACATCATCACAAGGGCAGGGTTTTAGATCGCACGACCAGTCATTAGTCTCAGGAAAGTGAACTAGTCTGAATACTAGGCCCAGGGGGAACCGAGTCACCAGCACATGTTCATAGCTCCCCCAAAGTTGGGATAGGTAAGCCTGAATTCCTGGGACTATTTGTATTAGGTAGTTTGCCATAACAGATTGTTTCCCTCTCTCTATGGACCATCTTTTATCTTCCAGGTGTATCATGTATTCCTTTTTTAGTTGTTTCCTGGTAATAGAGTTCATACTCTTAGGATCTTCAAAATATTCCGGGTGTCCAGTCTCACTAGTCCCAGCCCTGATATGGCTCAGCCATGGGATGCATGCAGCCCTCTCCATTTTCATGCAGTCCATGAGAACACTACGATTGAAAATCGTCTCATCTGTCACCCAGAGCTTGTGCCACAATAAAAGCGGACAAGTCCTAATGATGTCTTCTATGTGTGACAGACCCAGGTCTAGGTGGCAAATGTGGTTAGCTGTGGAATTAGGTACTACCAATAGATATTTTAAAAAGGCATTCTCACATTGTTGTAAGCTCTTAACGTTAGCTAAACCCCAGATGCCAGCTCCATATACTGCTGTCGAAATACATTTAGCTTCATATATACAATGGAATGATGGAGATAGGAGAGTGGATGGCAACCAATTGCCTGAAACTCAACTCAGAAAAAACTGAGGTAGTGATTTTTGGTCCTCTTTCACCGGACTGGTCAGCTCAGTGGTGGCCTTCCACATTTGGAGCTATCCCTAAACCAGTTACCAAAGTAAGAAATTTGGGAGTCATCTTCGATGATGGCCTAAATTTTATGGATCATGCAAATATAGTGGCCTCTACAGCCCACTATAAATTACGCATGATCCGTAAAATCGGTCCGTAACTTCCAGTGGCTGCCATTAAAACCTTGGTTAGCTCCCTGGTTCTAACGTCCCTGCATTATTGTAATGGCCTACTTTTAAACACACAAACCAGGGTCTTGAGAAAACTACAGTTGATACAAAATGCGGCGACTCGCCTGGTTTTTGGAATCCCAAAGTATGCGGCCATTTCGGATGCCATCTCACGGCTTCATTGGCTGACGATCCAGAACCGGATTAAATTTAAGTCACTATGTATAGTTTATAAAGCGCTCAACAGGCAAGGTCCACATTTTTTAAGAGAGCAACTGATGCCATATCAACCGACCCGTCAACTTCGGTCCTCCAATTGTAACCACTTAGTGGTCCCTCGCGCCAAAACAGTGTCATGGGGCAACCGTCGTTTCACGGTCGCTGCACCAAAACTGTGGAACACTCTCCATATGGACATTAGAACTTGTTCAACCCTTCTCCAATTTCGTAAGAGACTTAATAACTTCCATAAATATAGGTAACCGATGAGCACTTCACCACTGATCTGAAATCTGCAAATTAACTAGCGCCAAGACGCCTGCGGGTATTTGTCGCGCTTTACAAATAGCAATAAATAAATAAATAAATAAATAAATAAATATCAACTCTGGAATTGGCTTATTGCCCCGTCGACCAGCAAAGCTATTTACCCCCCAGTTGCTCTCAACATCATTTGCTTTCTAGACTGTATTGCGGTCCCCCATTTTCCTGTGCTCGCAAAAATTATGCCCAAATACGAAAAACTATTAGTACACTCTATTTTATGTTAATTAATCTAAACCCTGCATTTTTTTTTAAAAAGACGCCTTCCCACAAGTCATACTAAAAGTTTTTTAATATTCACCCTAAGACCCCTATCCTGCATATAATCAACAAACTGTGTAAGAGTTCTTTGAAGGCCATTTTGTGTCCTAGACATTAAAACTGCGTCATCTGCATATAATAGGATAGGTATGGGTTGGCCATCAATTACTGGATGGTCATTTGGGTGCTCTGCCAGGTGTTTACCTACGCTATTAATGTAAAGGGTGAAAAGAAATGGGGCGAGAACGCACCCTTGTCTCACTCCTTTACTTATTTTAAATCTTTTAGAGCACTCCCCCTGTTTCCCATACCTAACTCTCGCACCAGCATCCCTGTACAGCTCTTTTAAAAACAACAATATGCTTGGATCAACACCAGTTTCCATTAAAATGCCCCACAATTTTTCATTGACTACACAGTCGAATGCTGAACTAAGGTCAACAAAGGTCAAAAATATATTACCACTCTTTGCCACTGTGTACTTATCAATAATCAGGCCTTGTTCAACAGTCCCAAGACCTGCTCGAAATCTATATTGTAACTTTGTTAACACACCCATTTCATCAGCCCACTAAAGGTGTCCCTTCCTGCACAAAAACAATTCATGTACATATCTCACATCCCTGTGCTTCGGAGGTGCCACAGTGCAGTGCAGCTAAGAGCTTGCTGTGTCACGCTGCAGTACTTCCTCATAAATCTTCACCTATAAATTCACCATACACTACTAATGCATTCTTTCAGTCAATCATGCTTTATACGTATATTGAACCAAACTTTCACACACTACCTTGCAATTATAGTTCTTTCTTTAACCAGATAAGGTAGTTCTGATAAGAACTTTTTTTTCTTCTGTATTTTTTTTATTTTTTTGAACAATTTGTAGTTTTTGGTGTTTTTTCAAACAATTAACAAAAAAAGAACGAATAAAACAGGAAACTTTTGGAATTACTTATCATTCCAAAAACAAAACAAAAAAAATGAACAATGGTGGTTGCGTTGCGCAGCACAAACTGCATCCACCGACTGCTCACCGAAGCATATAAGTTTCTTACACTTCACGCAGTGTTGCTTGAGAAAGGCGAATTCTGGCCTAATTGCAGGTGTTCCTGAGGATGCTTCAGACGTACTTGCCACAGCAGGTGAGGAGTTCAAAGCAGCTCGCCTCATTTCCTCCCGTGCAGGATTGAAAGGATGGTTGGTCCGGAGATGCTTGTACATAGAAGCAGTGCCACAAGAGTATATTTTTTTCACTGCCTCTTGACAGGACTCGGTCACAAATTTTGCACTGCACCTTTCTCGCATTTTCTTTCTTCTCTCCTGTTGGAAAAGTGAAGAATTTCCACACAACATATTCCGGCCTCTATGGACGTGGTGCCTCCTGCAAGAATTCTTCTTCAGAAGATACTTCCTCCTGCTGCTGCTGCTGTCCAGATGCCATTTTGTTTGATATTTTTTTTAAAACAAGCAAAAAGGGTTCTTGTAGGAAAAGAGTTGTCTCTCTAAAGATGCTCCAACAAGAATGATTAAAATGGGTGGGTCCTTCAATAGTTACAGTGGGAAATGTTATGAGCCAATGAAAGCACGCACCTAATATAGGTTTATTATAAGTACAAATATATAATTTTTATGAATATCTTAGATAAGCTCTTGCCCTAATATGTATTTTAAAGACACATACATATAATTTTAGAACATAACATTTTTTTGCAGGAGTCGCGCACCCATCGTGCCCCCGCACGTATATGACGCCACGCTGGACACGCCACCGTGCAAGTGTTGTGTACCGTAATGCGCAGGTGTCGTGAATGCGCGGGATCAGGAGTCGCGGACTGGTCACATACCAATCGCTCACATCACGTAATATTAAATGTATATGATGTAACTGAAAAACACGCAGCCATCACACACCGTAAGCGGATCCTTCATGACTTTTCTAAAATGGTGACTAGAATCCACGCACCCACCGTGATGTGTACGCTTTGGGAGCGCGACTCCGAAAAATCATTGAGAAAAAAGAAAATAATATAAATATATTAAAAAAAATATATAAAACAAAAAAATTAAACAATATTTCAGTTTAAATTTGAAAAAAATGTTTTTGCGATTTTCAGAAAAATATATCATGTTATTTAATGAATACAATATTTATAAATAAACCGTTAAAAAAACTGTAAAAAATCAGTACAAAAAAAAAGATATAAATAAAATTACACTTAAAAATTAGCATTTAAAAAACCTTTGAGGGGAGGAGCCAAGATGGCGATCGGCACGGACGTGTAAGCTCCCGGCTCCGTGTGCCTTTGAGCCCCGCAAGACGATCCTGAGCACGATTTTGGCATTAAATGGTAGCGGGGCGAAGGCGAATGTGCGCAGAAGCCAGACGCACGATTCCGATGTCTCTACCGGCCTCGCAGACGGACATATTGGTGGAGTTAACTGATGGCCTTCCACGACCCTGAGCCACGCCCTAGATTACTACACAGGGCTAGGCACTGACTCATCGGCGGCGGCCAGCGAGACCTGGGCGGAGTCGGCCCACCGGGAAGCAGCAACTCCGGATCGGTCCTCTCTGAGGGTGCCTCGGCTGTCGCATGGTGCAGCTGGAGTGCGTCCCCGGAATGATGGCTCGGTGGAGCTGAAATTGACTGCGGAGATCGAGAGTGAGCCCTTTGGCTTTGTTTACTATCCCGCCCGGTTATCGCTGGCCGCTCCCGTATTTACGACTGGGGTTCAGTTGGAAAGGAGCTGGCCACTGCCACTGATTGTTTTTTGGGTCCACACTTTGGAAGCCCTCGAGACTCCAGCAACGGTCTGCCTAAACCGGTCCCAGCCCTGCCCAGCCGTTGTTCTCCTGCCCAGCTGGAAACGCCTGACGGGTGCCTGCACACGATGGAGTGTTACACCCTGTCCACTGAAGTGTTGCGTGGGGGCGAGTGTGAGGCACCGAGTGGCTCTTCGACGTGGGGACTTCAGCCTGTGCTATCCCACAGCGACATCCTGGCGGCTCTGCATGACTTTCAGTCTGTTTGCAGTGATGGCTGTCGGGCGCTTGGTGGAAGGCTTGACGATATTGCGATCACACTGGGGCAACTACGTTCGGATGCCCCCCAGATTCGCAAGGAATTGCCCCCATCTAGGTCTGAGGAGGATCATGTGGTTTCGCTTGGACGCGGAGGGGACTGGACGATCCCGGATAGTGTGGATGTCTGGGACAGAATTCCTACATGTTTCCATTGTTATGAAAGACGCCTTCCCCAGCCATTGATGATAGCCCCTTTCTCTACAGCGCCGCTGATGACTCAGACACTGATTCAGCTACTGTTGCCTCTTATGACTGCCGACTCTTCCCTCGCCCCTGTATCTTGGCGGTGGTATGCTTTTTCAGCCTTGGGACTGGGAGTGATTATCTACAATGGAGGAGACTCTGTCTGTGGCCGGTGTCTTCCATTTTGTGCTGGTGAGCCGCGCCCCGGCCAGCCGTGGACATTTTGTTTTCTTTTGTCTGCTGAGTCGACATCTCCTTTGCGGGCACGGCGCGGGGGACTTACAAAAACGGGCCAGGGCTAAATGTTTTCCACTGATGTTTGATGTCTGTGCAGCTGGAGGGGAAGCGGACTGGCGAGTTCCTACGACATGTTTAATGGCGCACTACGTGATGTTTCGCCCCCATTTTTATTGTATTCAGTGACTGTACTAGTTGGTTGTTTCTTTTGGGATGGCGATTATACTAATGGCAGGAGAGACCGGGAGCCTGCTGGGTTTGCCCTCCTCCGGTATTATGTTAACTCTTTTTTCTTTTCCTTTTTCCTTTCTCTGACTCTAAATTTCGGGTTTCGGTTTTTTGGGCGACAGGCACACTGCTAGGGGGGGGGGGGGTAGGCCGTAGCCTCCGCATGCGTGCAGGGTGGGGGGTTGGGGGGTAGGGTTTTCTGTTTCGTATCAGTTTCTCTGGGCCTTTTTCTTCTCCTCTCTTCTTGGTTCTTCTTACTTTTTCTTTCTTCTCTTGGGTCAGTATGTGGTTAGGTGTAGCGCTGCTTATTGTTCCGTTGTTAGTCTTACCACTAACATTAGTTAAGGTGTTCCACGTCCATGGGGCGGGCAATGACCAGTAGGTACTGAGAATATGTGTTATCATCCTGATAAGTATCTCTTACTGCTGATTTTTCGATTGTTACCCTACATTTTGTTGATAATTTGCTGTGATCATTGCCCGCTATGTGCTTTCGGTGGATTGAATGCGTCTGATCCTTCTCATCTAAAAAACTTTTTTAAATTAACCTAACTTATCCTGTGCCCAGCGGTCCCTCTTCCCATATGTCATGTTTTGGACACTTGTTGCTTTTCGTCTCTGGGACTGCTGGGCTGTTTTATCCTTGCTTTTTGTGCTATCAATCGATTTCGAGGCCGGCCAGGATGGTTGTGGGCCCGTACCTGTATGCTTATGTTGCACAATAAAGGTTTCAAAAAATTTAAAAAAAAAAAAAAAAAAAACCTTTGAAATTTACTGAAAAAACCATAGGTTTCAGAGACGTTATAGGTTTCAGAGACGTTATAGTTAGAAATTAGCATTTAAAAAACCTTAGAAATTCACAGAAAAAACATAGGTTTCAGGGGTGTTATAGGTAGCTGGACGTTTCACTCGTACAAAA